>NW_024064984.1:0-5618 GCF_009727055.1 Benincasa hispida
ACATTTTATTTTTATTTTTAGAATATGTAACAGCTTTTACTCTACTTTTTCAGCTTTAGGAATTAAATTCAATACACTCCTATATTTAAAATGGTCATTTAAAAAAAAAAAAAAAT
This sequence comes from Benincasa hispida, assembly GCF_009727055.1. NCBI lineage: Eukaryota > Viridiplantae > Streptophyta > Magnoliopsida > Cucurbitales > Cucurbitaceae > Benincasa > Benincasa hispida. The sequence goes on from NW_024064984.1 coordinate 117, forward strand.
GCTTATTGACGTATTTCTAAATTCAAAATTACATGATTTTATTATTTTTTATCTATTTTACACATCCTTTTCACATATAATCACTAACTAGTTTCTCATTTCATACCAAAATACATTTAAATAGTTTAGAAATTGTCATTTTTTACCAATATGTTAATGGGGAATGTGAGAGACAATAACAAAAAAAAATTAATATTGTTGACTCAGCAATGAAGAGAAAAGTGTATTATTTTAGGTTGAAAAGTTCCCCAACACAATTTTTTTTTTTGTTAAACTTTATTTACAGCTAGGCACATTCATAAGTTTAATTTATGAAAATTATCCTTATTGAACTTTTAAATTGTAATGTGAATTTTTAGAGAGAAAAAAATTATTAGAAGGAGTTTTTTTTTTTTTTTTTTCTCTCCCATCCTCTCAATATATTTTATATGTTAAATGTGTGTTGATGGGTATGTGCTGACTCAGATCCACGTAGGATCCAATCTATAACGTTTTAATCATTTTGCTTTTACTTAGTGAGGGGCAAACTTTGTTTGATTGAATTTTAGTTGAGTAATAGACAACTTGTTGGGACCTTTTTTTAAACAAGGTTTAAAGGTAGATTTAATTTAGGATTTAATTTATCATTAACGTGGTTCATTGTGCATTCTTTCTTTTATCTTTTAGGACTGTTATTTTATTGGACAAATAGGTCATGTTTGGTACCATTTCGTTTTTTTGTTTTGGTTTTGAAAATTAAACTTTATTTCTTCTCGTTCTTGAATGATTTGCATCTTTCTTAAATATGTTGATCTTAGCGAATTCAGAAAACAAAATTCTTTTGAAAAAAACTTTTTTTTAGTTTTCAAATTTTCGCTTTGGTTTTTAAAACTATTTGTAAAAAGTAAATAAAATGAAGAAATATGAGAGAGAAGTATGTTATAGACTTATTTTAAAACAAAACTAAAAATCAATGATTACCAAATGAGTTAGTAAAATAATTCCCTAATTAAACATGAGAGATAGTTTTAAGATAAACCTCGGATTGTCATCTCTTGCTTCATTAGTGTTATTTTCTCCTCATCAAGAACCTAATCAAGTTTTAATACGCAAGAGAGATAAACAATCTCTACTAATCAATATCATGATCAAAGTTGTGATACTGCCATGAAATGCATGGTTTTGGCTTTTATTTGTGATTTTTACTTAGAAAAAAGACTTTTACATGTATTTTTCCTTGATTTAGTCTTATTATTCAAATGAGTTATGAGATTTCATTGAGCCTAAAAGATGTTTATTTCTGATTTTGGAGTTGTTTTTGTGGATTTTGACAGGGGTTGAGGTAGATTTTAGATTGTGGTTGATGCGGCACATCATGATTCGTTGTGGGCGCACAGTGAGCCTTATTTTCTGAAACTCACTCAGTAAAGTGGTTTGCGTTTTACGCTCCAGGTATTGGCAACCTCGATTTCAACTGGTAAAGACCTCAGAGCATGGATTTCGGCCCTCTATTTGGGTCATATAAGAGGAAAGTCTTCATTTCGAATTACTCTTTACCTCGATTCACTCATTTCCATAAATTTTTTTCCATGTTTGTCAGTTCTTCTTAGACATCTTCTACTTCTTAAGTCAGTAGCTCAAGGACAAAAGGTTCCTTGGGCGTAGCGGCTTTAGATCATCTCATCCTTGAAAGCATGTGGTGGGGAACGATTTTCCTTGAAAATGAGGATCAACCAGGGAAGATCAAAGAATCGAGGATTTGTCCAAATCCCTTGAGTTGTATTTTTCCATTTTTATTCCTGTAGTTCGTTTTTCCATTTACAATCAATCTAAATTTGACTATGATTTATGGTCTTATAAATTTTCTTATTTTATCATTTTTCATGGTTAATTCCTAGGGACTTCAACATGTGTGCCTAGGGTTGTTATGGCTTAAGTAATGGAGTGCTGCATACCACTTTGTTTTACACATTTTCTTTGTTGAGTTTAAGATAAAATTGTAATAAACTGACCACTTATTAACGATCTAGCAGAGCTCTAATATGGAAGTTAGGGTGTAAGTGGATGTCATCAAAGGATGGGACTTCACAATTAGAAATAGGACTGTCAGTGCCTTTAAAATACGGCCCATGATAAAAGAAGCATGAGCTGATTAATCTATAGATCTAGCTAACCATAGGAAACATTATGCATTAGCTGCTTAGATCCTAAAAGCAATCGTGATACAACACCAAATAGTGTGGATTTCTGTTCATTAGTTATGTGTAATTTCATTTGTCATGGTATATGCGATTGCATCACTTAAGGCACACCAGCCGAAAGGTTTGAAACATTGTTTGCATCCGTTCATGATCAATCACCATCTGTTTATTGTTTTCAAGCTTTCCCCACTGACCATAATAATTTTCATTAGTTAATCTTGGTTTTATTGATTCATTAGTCCACAAATTAAAGTACAATCGAGTATTTGTGAGATTTAAACTTGGACTGCTTCAAGTTTATTATATCAATCAATAGTATATGCTTGCACTTAGACCCTCACTTATCCTAATATTTGGTCGCTCATACATATGGTTTGATCAGTTTTTGGATTGTTTTTGAGGGATTGGCAAAACTTTTAGTTTGTTATTGACTGTGATGATTCAATGAGACCGCAACTTGACTATGTTTAAAAAAATTTAACTCCTTTTTCTGTGTTGTTTTGTAAGGAGGGGGTTTTGTCAAGAAGAAGACCATACCTTTTTCAACGAACCTAAAATGAAAAGATCTTTCGCCTTCAAAGACAAGGAAAAAAAATGCAAAAGGCATAGAGAGCAAAGGAGTTGAGCAACAAGAAGTCTTGTTGAAGCATTGTGCGAAAATTCAAAGGCATCCTCTTGAGACGATCCTACCAATCCTCCATGACAGGTATACAGAATGAAGCAACGTCCACCGACGACAACAACCCCAAAATTTTTTTTTCATAGACAGAAGATAGAGGATCGAGCATTAGAGATTATGCAACTTCTGCATTTCAAACCTTGAACACTGGTATACTAGATCACCCATTGAGCGGCCACTTGAAATGAAACTCTCATCTTTCAAAATATATAAGACTCCATTTGGTCTGGTTACAATGAAGATCCCCAAACATCTCAAACTTTTATGAGAATCTGTCATACTCAAATTATGTGTTCTGAAGGTGAATCAAGACTTAAAATATTTCCTATTCTTTGCAGAGAGATAACTGAAGTGGGCTTAATTTGTTACCTCCCGATCATTACCACATGGATGAACCTCGTGGTAATTTTCTAGGAAAATATTTTCTGGTTGACAAACAATGCAAATACAGAGGTGATATCATAGCCTTCAGGGATTTCTCATCTGAAGCCAATCGATAAGCATCGATTAGTATTCCAAAGTTGGTGAGGAAATGCCTACTCACATACTCGCCAACATGTATCGTGCATGAGAAACTTAATAATGGATTGTGTACCACAACTTCAAAAACAAAGGTGAATGCATATATAGGAGGCTTTTTGCTTAAAAATGTCCGTGAACGAAGCTTAATAATTATGGATTGATTGCAAATAAAACTAGAATTGAGGAGATGCGAAACACACTTCAATCAATAAAATAGTAGCTAAATGAATAGAAGTTAATTTTGCGTCCAATGGCCACACGTTGACAACCATTGAAAAATGATTAAGATTTTGTGTGGACCACAAAAAGTGGTAACTACCCAAGCTGAACTCAAACTAAAATTTGTGAATTGATGTATTGTTATATTTCATTATCTAATACCAATATGTATAACCCCATTCGTGTGTTTGTAGGGTTATCGGAAGGCCAGAAGATGTGATCCTTATCTCCAATCTTACACCTAAGATGGAGTCCACTCAACATCGCATGGGAAAGCCACGTGCAGTTGCAGTAACATCTCAGCAACCAAGACAGCTCCACCAGGTCTCAACGCCTAAAAGAGTCCTACAATGGCAATTTATTGTAAGGGTATATTGGCTATAGAAATGATGTTGCTCTACCTGTAACTAGAGAGAAGTTGGCCGTATTGGCCAAGGGATTCCCAGAGTAGACTCACAGGACATGCCCAGTGTTGGGCTGATGTCTTAATCTTATAGGTCATTAGTTTTGTAATTATATGTACAATCTCTATTTATTTTGATAAAAATATATTATGTTTTTATTTTCAATTTGAGTTGTATTAACCACAACAATAAACTACTCAAGGTTATCTTGTAGCTTAACATATATGTAGAGACATACGGTGGATCATGTTGCAATGATGAATAAATGGTTCTGTAGTAAATGGATAGCTGGATACTTACCTTTGGTGGACAACTAAAGGTATGACCACTTTGTAGATGTTACAATTATTGTAAAGTGCTACAAATGATTTGATTCTAAATCATTCAATGTGGGCATGTAGGCGAGGAATTTCTTATACAAAAGGTTTGTAATAAGACCGTATCACGGAATTTTAGTCTATTATATAATGTCATTACATCAAAACTTACATTTCAAACATGAATAGACCATAGTAACGGATGATTGAATCCTGAGTGAGTTGTGAACTCCTGCCTATGAAGGTGGTCCTTTGATTTGTATGGGTGAGAGTGGCCAGATCGCCGACTCAACAAGCCTACATTTCAGGGATTTGTCTGATTGGGGAGCTGGGAATACAGCTATACAAGAAGGAATTCACTCATTCCTCAACGTAGGGATAAGTAGATAAATTCCTCCTTAAAGGCTGATTCCGGGGCTTGAATAACGTGATGCCATACCCTTTCCTAGCCCGAGAGGATTTGATCATAGTTGAACTATGATTTATTGTTTATTAGAGAGATCGTTGGTATTTAAGGAGTTAGATGTAACTACAGAGGCAAAATGGTAATTTTAGCCTAACTGTACTTATGAAAGGTCATCGTACTATTGACTGGTTATATCCAATGGACACAAAAATATATCTGTAGTGCAAATAGTGCAGTTGTCGGTCTTTAGTCTAGGAACTCCTCACCTTTCGCTACCTGGGAAGAAAAACATGAAAGGAAAGAATGAGCTTCACAAAGCTCAGTGAGTGGTAAGCAACTTTTAGAGTCTATTTCAACTCATAACAAGCATATCATATATACGAGGTTAGTACTCAAACCTCAGTCTTGAATTAGTCTGGTCTCAAATTCTACTTACACACACGGTAGATAGTTAACATTTCACATCTATAAACATTCATTAACCTATATCTCCTATGTGCCATAGCTCCCCGCTCATGGGCTCAAAAGCTAGGCCCGTCGGTCCTTTGACCATCCCATACGAGGATCCTCCCACAGGCTTAGGAATTAGACCTCTCGGTTCCTTGACCATCCCGTGAGGTACCACTTGGGGCTCAGGAACTAGGTCTATTGACTTCTTGACCATCCCAATCACATAATCTCATTCTCATGCTAGATACTCATTCATAACATAAGTATATACAATTTACTCTAAAAGATATATTTAAGACTTAAAGGAAATTACCACTCACCTTGG
>NW_024064985.1:0-5079 GCF_009727055.1 Benincasa hispida
TTGCTGCTCAACTTAAGCTACATACTCAGCTTCCAAATGTCGGGTCAGCAATCAACTTTGCTTGAATACTTCCTCACTACTGCTGCCTCCATTTAGAATGAATACTAACATTGAAGTTGATTTCCTTGAATCAATTCACTAACAAGAAAATAATAGAAATACGATAGCAACTTTTTTAGTTATATTTATATAACTAAAATAATATCTATCTTTATCTTAATTAATACACTTTTTAATGCCCAAATAATAAAATATTTATAGCTTTAATCTTATGCTATTGAAGGTATTTGGTCTTTTCTAAAAAATAGCCCATAATTTCAATAAGTAATTCTTTGAATGGCACTTTTTTCCAACTAATATAAATTTTGTTATACTTGCTCATGACTATAAAAGGCTCAACTTTTTTTTTCTTCAAACAAGAATAAATTTGTTAATATGATTTTTATATTGTTGTTAAAAATAACTCAATACGTCGAGTTCAGCCCACACATATTAAATAATTTCATAAACATATAAATACCATGACTTTCATTCATAATTGAAAATTTATAAAATATATTAACATTGAAAAAAAAATGTAATCATTTTTTTAGAACAAAGTATACAAATATAAAAATAAAGTAATGTATCTTTCCATGTTTTAATTTTTTGCGCAAGTAAATGAAAAATATTTTGAACAATTCCTTGTTCATAATGTAATTCCTAAGATGTCTCTTTCTTCAATGATGGACAGTTCTTTTGAAGTTGAGTTTGGTAACTTTTTGATGGATACCTATTAACAAAAAACCTAGAACACATATTAATAAAACAAACATAACAAAAGACCTAATAAATAGCACAAGCATTAGAAATCCACTGGCACCAAAAACCAAAACAACAAATTACATATGTTGAACACTCAACTTATAAACCACACATAATTTTTAAAAATCCAAGAACCAAAAAAACATTGATAAAAAGAAATAATAATAACCTTCTGTCCCCATTAGTCGGACCATGTGATTCCTATTTTGAATGCTGTTGGTTAGCTTAAGCGCCCTGCTAGTTGTTAAGATGGCCTATCCCTACGGAGATTGTAACATAGGAATTCGACAAACCAAGGCTTCAAAAATATAAAAACTTTGTCAACAATAAATATGTTCCAAGTGTATGTAATATAAAACTGTTTAAACATAAACAGTAAAATCATTTCAATCAAAAGTACTATATAATCTTGTAAAATAATCCCAAACACAAACTACTAGTTCCCAGAGAGAACCTCTTTTGCTCAATCTCTTGACTTATTCACCTGTGCCAACACTAAGTACCTTACACATAGATACTACTGCTAGAGACCTTCGCCTTGTACTTCAGTATCGAGCTACAGGATACTTCTCCATGTACTGTCGTACCCCATTGGCTTTGTACCTTCTCCAAAACGTACTCAGGTAACCAATGATATATCCTTTTCATTGTACTTCAGTATCCTAGGTTGGGTTGATGCCTTCTCCTTGTACTTTCGGCATCAACATTTTTACAAAAACTATTTATAAACAATTTTCTCTTTAAAACATATAAAGTATAACACATATATCAAACATTAGCTTAAAGATGTAACGCATGCTTGATAAAATAATATATAACATATGTAAATATTTTCAACAGTATGCATGAGTTTTAAAATCTACAATTGAAACTTGCCTTGGAAACCACTTTAGAAAACTAGTAGGCCATGAGAATTATTTTCGTCAAACTATGCATAATAAACATTTTAAAAACGTTTAAGTTCGAAAAAATTTAGCCATTACACTCGAACTCTTAGGAACTTTCACTCTAAGTAAGCCTCCTCAGGTCCTTTTTCACCCCTAAGAGATCGAGATTCAACTTTCAACTTAGATACTTAATAGTTCCGAACCTTATTTTGGAAATACTTCCTTCTACAAAGCTTATTCTAAATTCTTAGAAGAATCTTACCGCTAACGTTAAGCTCATAAATTCTCGTGGTTGCCAGAAATCTGGAAATCTTCAAAGACTGGCCCAGACTGATTCGATAGTCGAACCCTTCTGGCATTCTTGTCAAATCCCAGCCCATGTTCCTTTGAGCCTTTGCCTCCGGTAAGCCCTACTTTGAAAACTAAGATTTTTCAAGAGCTTTCAGGTAGCTTTGAATCACGCCAAAAATGCAGCCGGTATATGGAAGATCCTCGTCCAAATTGACACATACTCTGAACCCTCACTGCCCTCTATCTTTCCTCTATGAAATTTATTATTTGTGTGATTTGAAAAATGAAATTCCCAACTCCCTATTTATAGGCATTCAAAAAATTGCCCGTGGATTGAACAGCACCTACTGGTTCATGCCAAATGTTTAATCTCTCTTATCAACGAAAGCTGACTTCATCTTGGTTCAATGTGTCTTGCCCAAACCATTCAAAACACAAATTTCTTAGGTTTAAAGAATTTCCTTAAATTGAATACCTAAGATTTTAATTTGACGTTTGCCCTTAACGTCTTCAAACTTTGTTTGTATTCAAAAATTAGGACTTTTAACATACATAATCACCCCAACGCGTCCAAATTACATTGCCTAGAAGCTTGCTCGGCCGTTCAAATCATAGGCGAGGTGGGCCGTGACGTTCGAAATCGGACAAAGCCAAAGGCTACATAGGCGCTCTCGGTTCTTTTCTGCTCTCGCATGTGTCCGCTCTCCTCCACTTTCCTCGCTAAGTCCTCGCTTCTTTACTCTCGCTCTCTCCAGCAATCTCTGCTTGGTCTGCTCTCGTCCAAATCTCAACTCTCGGCTCGCCGCCTCTCCAGCTTTAACTTTTCTCTCCACTCTCGTCTCCTCCACTTTCTCGCTGGTCTCGCTCTCTGCCATCTTCTAATTCCAGCATCTCGCTCTCTCTTTCCTGCCAAAGTCTCGCTGTTTGATCTCATGATATCCTCTCAACAGATCACCGACCATCCAACTCTCAATGATCTCTGCTGATCCCACTCTAGAGCGATTTCCTTTAGCTACGAACATTTGTTCCTCATACACGTTTGCTCACACAACTTTGTGATACCTTATTAGACACGATCTTCTAGGATAATTCCAAATAATATTTTCTATATTTTTCCTTAATTTCCATTACTCCGTACTTCACCTAAATTTTTATACTTTTTGCCAGATTCTTCCCCGAATTTTCCAAAACTTAATCCTTACATATTATTCCACATAATTCCACGTACTTAATTTCTATATTCTATTTGACCCACTTAAATAATTTTCCCCTCAACTTTTTCCAATATTATTTTCCATCCTTCTAAAAATCTCCCACTGCACAATTCTTACTTTCACCAATGTTACACTAATTGTTTTTCAACAACCTATTTATTTAGCAAATTTCATTGACAATATTTTACCAATTAAAGCTCAACTAAATTATTTCAAGGAAGAATCTACTATACAACTTAGAAATTTCCTTTCCCCTTAAACCTTTAGGATTTAACTTTTACTTAGTTAATTCCTTTTATCACTTGTTTAAGTAAGGAAATAGAAAATTCGTTTCACAACTTACGGAAACATCTTTCTCTAATCCCTAAATTCGGTAGTGTTGTGTAATTCCGTTTGCCCTCTATGTCTCGCTATTCTACTTCCCGATCGTTACCCTTGAAATGTGGCAAGGCTTATTGAGTCACTGGAGTCGTTGAGAATCCTCTTCAATTCCTCACAACTTCAAACACTATTAAAAATCTAAGGGATAATCCCGATTAAAACAGAGTTCATAGTTAGCTTAGATTAAGATCGACTTACCTAAGGTCATCTAAGTTAATATTCCAGTCTATATTAGTAACAACTTATAAAGTAAGAGTGACCTTATTCTGATCCGGTCTCATGCAAACTGATTCATAGACCACCCCCGTCCCAAGTCAGTAATGAATGAAATCTAGATCACTTCATTTGTGGTATTTTACAAAACAACTTGTAACAACTACAGAGTAGGCCGCCGTCCTAGTTACAAATAAGGTACCCAACCTTAATCATGTACTATAGACTATTTTAGCTATTTACTCAAACTTGATCCATCTTCATGTCTCTACATAAAGTTCGCATATTAATATAATAGCTATGGATCTTAGTTTATTGGATTTAAACTTTTACGTATGCAATTTATAGAATATGTTTATCTTTTTACAAACTACAAGTTTTAGGATATAAAACCCAACAACAATAGAATATGTTTAACTTTATAAATTGCGAGTTTTAGGACATACAACCCAACAATACTCCCACTTGGACTAAAACTCCAGTGGATAAATATATACAAATATATACATTGTTGAGTATAGTGAAAGAACAAAAACAAAAGTATAAATACAATAAACTAGGGCATCAGAGACCTATTATTTCTCCCATTTGCTCTAAATAGAAAGTATCTCGTAGTCCTAGTCCCACTAGGTGACCCTCAAACACTTTAGCCGAGATGGTCTTTGTAAATGTATCAGCTAAGTTGTCTTGGGAGGCTATCTGCGTGACAACTATGTCTCTTTTATGTACAATATCCCTGATGAGATGGTAGTTCTGCTCGCTGTGCTTTCCACGTTTATGGCTTCAATGTTCTTTTGAGTTTACAACTCCTCCACTGTTATCATCATATAGGGTGACTGGCAAGTGCATATTTGGAACCACTTCCAAATAAGTTAGGAACTTTTTGAGTCATACTGCTTCTTTTGCTGCTTCACTTGCAGCTACATACTCAGCTTCCAATGTGGGTTCAACAATACAACTTTGCTTGATACTCCTCACTACTGCTCCCCCATTTAGAATGAATACTATCCTTGAAGTTGATTTCTTTGAATCAATCACTACAAGAAATAATATATATGATAGCACTTTTTTTAGTATTATTTATATAACTAAAATAATATGCTATCTTTATCTTATAATAGCACTTTTTTAATGCTATAATAAAATATTTATAGCTTTAATCTTATGCTATTGTAAGGTATTTTGGTCTTTTCTAATAGCCATAATTACAATAATAATCTTTTGATGGCACTTTTTTTTCACTATATAAATTTTGTTATAGCTTTGCTCATGACTATAAAAGGCTCAAC
>NW_024064985.1:5639-7042 GCF_009727055.1 Benincasa hispida
AAAAGAAACCTAATAAATAGCACAAGTCATTTAGAAATCCACTGGCACCAAACCAAAACAAAAAATTACATAGTTGAACATCTCAAACTTATAAACCCAACACATCATTTTTAAAATCCAAAACCAAAGCAAACATTGATAAAAAGATAATAATAATAACCTTCGTCTCCTCCATTAGTCTGAACCATGAGATTCCTATGTTGCGTCTGCTGGTTAGCTTTAAGTGGCTCTTTGCTACTCGTTTAATGACGGCTATCCCTACGGAGAGTTGTAACATAAGATTCGGAACAACCCAGGCTTCAGTAAAATGAATAGGGTCTTATAGTTCTATTTTGGTTATTGTCTTCTATTTCGGAGGCATACTCATATCGTTTTGTTAAATCTGAAAAATGGCAGGTCTACACTTACAGAATTATTAAGTATTAATAATGTCTGACCAAAAGTGGTACCTAAATGATTATCGTAATATGAGTTATTCTGGAGGTAGTATTTAGTGAAGAATGCCTTGATGTAGTATCGTAGCAAAAGTATAATCTTGTGTACATTATTAAAATTGCTAAAACTTGATTGGATTTATAATTTTAGAATGACGAGTTCAATAATAGAAATGTTGGCATTGGATAAACTGGTCGGGGATAATTATGTGAATTGGAATTCAAACTTGAACACAATACTTCCGATAGACAATTTGCGATTTTTCATAACTGAGGATTGTCCTCCCATTTTTAGCTCTAACACAAATCAAAATGTTCGAGATGTATATGACAGATGGGTCAGGGCTAATGATAAAGCCCGTGCTTATATCCTCGCCAGCTTATCTGATGTTTTGGTAAAGAAGCATGAGGATATGAGTACTTCGAAAGAGATTATGGAATCTCTGCAAGGGATGTTTTGACAACTGTCCTTCACCCTAAGGCATGATGCCATTAAGTACATTTACAACAGTCGCTTCAAAGTGGGGACCAATGTTCGTGAACATGTCCTAGACATGATGGTCCACTTTAACGTGACAGAAGTAAATGGTGCTGTCATGGACAAGAGAAGTCTAGTTGGTTTTATTCTAGAATCTCTTCTGAAGAGTTTTCTGCAATTTTGAATGCATTAAAGAATAAAATTGAATACAACTTGACTACTCTACTGAATGAGCTACAGGCGAACCAGACAATGTTGAGAGCAAAGGGTCTAGAGTCAGAAGTAAATGTTACTACTGTTGAGAAGAGAGGAATGTCCTCCAAGCCTGAAGTTGACCATAATAAAACCCAGACCTCATACATTACAACTCTTGAACAAAAATTCATAGGTAAATCTATGAATGAAACAATTCAAAAAACATTTCCGTCAAATTTCCATTATATTCTAACCCATCCTCAAAAAACTCGTTTATTCTATGAATTTATTCTTGT
>NW_024064986.1:0-82534 GCF_009727055.1 Benincasa hispida
AAACTGGTTGTGGGACCCGGTAAATGAAGGAATGAAAAGAGAAGAAAGGGAGGTTAAAGGTTAATGTGAGAAAAAGGGATTTTGATGAGAATTTGGAAACCAAAATTATAAAAAAAAATTCAGCTTGCTAAAGAGGAAAAAAAATTATGTAAAAAAAAATTCTTTTATAAAACTTAACATGTAACACCCTGTATTTTTTTTAGTATTAATGTAATTTTTAATATTTTTTATTGGAGGGTATTTTTGAAATTTTGGATTTCCACTGTAAGTGCAGGAATTTATTATTTTTTTTTACCTTGGAAGTTGTTCAATTTGGAAATTTATGACAGGAATAAAATTTCTTTTGGGAAGGAAAGGTAGTAAATGAAATATAGTAGAATAAGGAAAAGAATAAAATAAAGGGTTTATTGTATTGTCATATAAATTATTATTTTTATTATTATTATTATTTATAAAAACAACCTTTCTCTTCTTCTTCCTTGAGCCACTCAAAAGCCCTAGCCCTCCCTTTGTTTTCGTTTCTCCAGCCGCCATCGACGCAACTTCGTTTGCCGCCTCCAGCCACCAGTGTTCCGCCGATGTTGGTCCGAGCCATCTTTGCCACCGCCAACCCAACCCAATTTCTACTGCATCGTTGCAAAGCTCAGCCTCGCCCTCCGGATCCACGCGTCGTCGCCGTCTCACGTTCGCTTCAACTGTAGACTCGCGCGACTAGAAACCCAGCCTCGTTCGCCACTTCAGCTGCCGTCTCACGTTCGCTCTAGCTGCGGACTCGCGCGACCAGAAATGCAGCTTCGTTCGCCGCTCGTCCAGCCCGCTATCCAAGCCCAGCCGCCTTTCTCCACTGTCGTTCGTTGGATTTCGGCGAATGTTGGTAAGTTTTGGGTGAGGTCAGTTGAGTTTTGAAGGGTTTGGGTTGCCCATTAAAATTGTGGATTTTCCTTTTTGTTGATACTGATTATATTTGGGATTTAGATCCAAGACTGGGGTACTTCAGAGTGCGCAACGTGTTGCCCAGCGGATTCGAGTTCGTTTGGCAATTAGTTTGGTAAGCGTTATGATCCTTGTTGTTGGTTGTTGGGTACCCATTGATTATTGGACTAAAGGATGGTTTAATTTTAAGTATTCTTGAAGGTTCCAAGTCGTCATCCATTGAGTTTTAAAATCTGCTTAGAAGAGATTTTGGAGTCGAAATCTTGCGAGTGTTTGTGGAGCAAGTTTCGTTTTGGGTAAGTTAATTTGTGATCATTGGATGCATTTTGTATGTTTGGATCCTGGTTCCAAGACTGAAATTTAGTATTATGTCTGTATTAGGGGACTTAATTCAAGGTTTATTTTGTTGAAGAGCATTAGCTTGGATTAATATCTGAACTTCACTTCGAGGTAAGTAATCTTACCACTGGAACTGCCCACGGGCCAGGATCTAGTTGTATGCTAGCATGATAAGTGTATGTTATGGTAAATGTTAGCATGTTGATTGATAGTATGACTTGAATCAAAGTATGTTCTGGCACAAATTCTGATTTATTTACATATACACCTAAGTGCTTGATCGTTAGTATGTGATAGTATGTGATTCCATATGTCGATGTCTGATCTGCTGGCGTTGAGGCATACTTGTATGTTGTGGATTTATGATATTAGTTATACCTAGATGATGTATAATATGTTGTTAAGAATTATGGGTATGTGATGTAGCCATGGTATTAAGGATTTTTTTTATGCATGCTTTAGAACCGTACAATGTTGAATCTTAGCACGTTAGAACCGTGTGAATATCCTCATTGATTAGTTAGATGCTCATCAGTTTGTGTTTCCTTCGGGACTCACCAGTTTGGTGTTTCCTTCGGGATTCACCAGTTTGTGTTTCCTTCGGGACTCACCAGTTTTGTGTTTCCTTCGGGACTCACCAGTTTTGTGTTTCCTTCGGGATTCACCAGTTTGTGTTTCCTTCGAGATNTCACCAGTTTTGTGTTTCCTTCGGGATTCACCAGTTTGTGTTTCCTTCGAGATTCACCAGTTTTGTGTTTCCTTCGAGATTCACCAGTTTGTGTTTCCTTCAGGATTCACCAGTTTTGTGTTTCCTTTGGGATTCACCAGTTTTGTGGTTCCTTCGGGATTCACCAGTTTTGTGAGCATACTTAACTACAATAGGATAGGACTCAATCTCTTATATGTTACATGTATTTATGTGCCATTTGTGGGTATCTAGAGGACATAGATGCCTAGCCTGACCCCAGTGGTGGGGTTACTTACTGAGTATCTTTTTGTACTCATTCTTTCTTATGTTGATGTTTCAGGTAAGGGTAGAGATGCACCGGCGATGGCGCAACGAAATTCATGATCGAGCCACTGGGACTATTTTTTTACGCTTCCGCATCATGAGATTTAGAGTTCTTTTAATGTTTCCCTTAATGTTTAGTTTTGATGTTTGAAACTTATTATTAAGAATTTTTTTTCATATGTACTTATAACCTTTACGATTTATGGGTACCCTATTATTGTTTTTAACGATTACATTTATTTTTATGTCTTTTGAACTTCTCTTGTTTTTAATTAGCATTTATTTCAAATGACTGAGCGTCGTTTAAATTCTTTGCATGCATTTATTTTAGTAACGGCCTTACCTAGGTCCTAGGGAGTCGGGTCGTTACATAACATGCATCTAATGCATGTAAAAGCTCACCAAAAATCAACACCTCACAAAGCACTAAACTAAAGTGGGCTATGTGTCATTCTATAATGTTTACACAGTCCACTTATGTTAGTGGCATTATTCAAAAAAAATGTTGGATAATTCCACTAACTCTAGTCAAGGGCAAAATGGTCTTTTTACATTTGGTCAAAGTCAAACTTTGACTTTCCCTAGCAAAAAAGTCAACCCTGTGACTTTTTACAGTTTTGACCCTCTTGACTAATTTTGACCTCCCGAACATGAATTCGCATTCATATTTTCAAAATTCAAATCACATTTGAATATAGAGCATCATATAAAACACCGATAGTGATATCGCATATACTTGTCGGTTTTAATCCCTTTTCCTAATTCGAACAATTCGAATTAATCCAATATACTGTTCTAAGTTTAATCCATATGAGCTAGCAGGGGAACCTAAAGACCTACAGATCATGGGCTCCAACAATCCGAGATTAACCGGGAAAGCTCTTTAACCTAATTAATCAACATTTGTTAACTAACGGGTCATTCTACTAAAGTCCCGTAGTTGCATTCCCCTCACTGTAGATATATTTTTGTCCATCTGATATAACCATAACCAGTAAGTCAATCTTTCACAGGTTGTTTGTGGTCTTGGCTAGGTGAAAATATCGTTTTACCCCCGAGAACACTTCTTGTTCCTTCAGTCCTACTGAACCTCTAAAGAACAATTGATTTGTGGTCCAACCAACAAATTGAGTCCCGCTCAGCCTAGTGAGGGGGTGAGGCCCCTTGTTCTAATTCCGAAGTCAGCACTTAAGGGAATAACCTATCTACTACCACTAGATACGGGTAGGAGTGAAGTTCGTCTTGCACCCTATGTCCCCAGCTATTTATCCGGTCTTACCCCTGAAATGGGAGGCTTATTGAGCCAGTGCCATTGAGCTGATCTCACCCATGCAGATCTAAGAATAATCTCGAATAAACAGGAGTTCATAGTTAGCTCAGGATTGAGATTGAGTTACCTAGGTCATCGAATTTGAATTAGTCAACTTTATACAGTAAATGGTGTCATAAAGAAAAAGTGACTAAGTCGTGGTCCAGTCTTATACAAACTCATTGCATAGGATGACCCCACTCATATATCTCTATATGAACGATTCAGGATCACATCGTTTGTACTAACTACAAAGTAGGTAGCATCCATAGTGTCCCCAAAACAAGGCACCCAACCTTATCCCTATACTATAGACCATTTTAGACTATATACTCGAACTTGATCCATGTTTTATGTCATCACATACAGTTCAAGTCTACATTAAATAGCTTCAGGAACTTAGTTTATTGGATTCAAGATTACAATTTCAATAACAATTTTATCGAAAAAACAAAACAGAATATGTTTATCAATTTACAAAATACGAGTTTTAGGAAATAAAATCCAACACTATATTGGTTGAAACTTTTATTGAGACATAAATTGGATGTTATGCATATCAAAAAGAAAATTTGTAATAATTTGGTAGGCACATTGTTAAATATTGAGGGAAAGAATAAGGATAGAACTAATGCTTGTTTGGGTTTAGAAGATCCAAATATACGAAAAGAACTACACCTGTAAAAAGTAGGGGATAGAGTTGTAAAGCCATACGCTGCATACACATTGACTACTAATGACAAAGTTTCATTCTCTAAGTGGATGAAATCAGTCAAATTTCCTTATGGGTTTGTATCAAATACATCAAGATGTGTGAGTGAGAAAGATGGAAAATTATGGGGACTAAAAACTCATGACTCTCACATTCTGCTTCAAAGGCTTCTTCCAATTGGTGTTCGAGCATACTTAAAAAATATGTGTCTACTGTTATTGTTGAGTACATTTTTTTATGATCTATGTGCAAAAACAATATCTATAGGTGAAGGAACTCTATGAGGAGAGAACCTTGAGCGGAAGCAAAATCATCCCAAATTCATTTTTCATTGAATGTAAGTTTTACAGAAAATCAAGAAAAGGATATGCATTTACATAAATTATAGCATGCAATAATAAAGAAAAACTTAGGGTTTCAGAAACTCTTACCTTTGAAGACTATTCTTCAAGAATCCCTCGAACAAGTCACGAACGGATCTCCTTCCCCAAAAGGGATATCACCAAACGGAGCCTTTTGTATTCTCCCTAGGGATTGAGAATGGTAGGAGGTGTGGGCTTTACCTTAGGGTTTTGGAAGAGGGAAAGAGATTGAGAGGAGGAGAGGGAGGAAAATAACTTTTCTTCTTTTTTCATTTTTTCCAGAGATAATTATTCTCTCAGTGTTTTAAGTAGTAGATGGATAAGGTTGGGTACCTTATCCTGGTGACACTACGGATACGGCCTACTTTGTAGGTGTTACAAATGTTGTAAAATGCTACAAATAATCTGATCCTGATCATTCATGTAGAGACATGCGAGCGGGGATATTCTATATAAAGAGTTTGTATAAGACCAAACCACGAAATGATTAGTCTCTTTATATAATGCAGTTAGTAATAGAGACTTACATTTCACTAGGATGGCCATAGGTGACATAACCTAAATCCTGAGTGAGTTATGAACTTCTGATCATGAAGGCGGTCCTTTGATTTGTATGGGTGAGAGTGGCCAGATTACCAACTCAACAAGCCTACCATTTTGAGGATTCATCTGACTGAGGAGCTGGGAACTCAGCTACCCAAGACAAAATTCACTCCTTCCCCAATGCAGGGGCAAGTAGATGAATTACTCCCTTAAGGGCTGATTCTGGGTTTTGAACATAGTGGCCACACCCTTTCCTGGCCCGAGAGGAATTAGTTATGATGGGATTATGACTTATTGTTCATTAGAAGAATCAGTGGTACTTAAAGAGTTAGATGTAACTATAGGGGCAAAATGGTATTTTGGCTTAGTTGTACTTATGGGCAATTTGTGAAGGGTTGTCACAATGTTGATTGGTCATATCCAATGCACACATAAATTTATCTGTAGTGCGAATAGTGCAACTTTCGGTCTTTAGTGGAGTGACCGGCAGTTATCGGATGTTGGGTAATTTAGTTAAAAAGTTTAATTAATTATCTGAGTACTGTTGGAGCTTCAATATACAGGTTCATAAGGTCTCCACTGTAGCTAAACAGGGATTTAATCTTTGGATTAATTTGAAGTGTTCAAATTAATTGAGGGAATTAATTATATATGATATAATTAATTATAATGTATTTGATACATTATATATGAGAGGAATTTGAATATAATTCAAATACTAATTATATGAATGAGCTTCATGTAATTAAATATAAATATGATTTATGTTTAGAGGAATAAAATATTTGGATATGATCCAAATATCATTTATATGGATGAGATTCATGTAAGTGGATTTAATATAAATATGATTTATATTAAATTTCATGTATAGTTGAGAGAGAATAAAATCTATAGTTTATGTTGTATTTGAAGCAATATACAACTATGGGTTATATAATAAATTAGTTATTATATATATATTCTATTTTATTAATTTGTTCAAAATTGATAAAAAGGGAAAGAGTTATAACTCCCTCCCCTTATTCGTTTTCCCTTCATTTGCATGCTAATTTTCTTTTAATTAAAAGCAATTAGAGTGTAATTAGATCCTTATTCCTCTGCGTATGTCTCGTGTTCCATCAAAATAAAGTGCGATGACAAGTAAATAAATAAACAATTAAATAAACAAATTGAGGATTGGCAATGAAGACGTGCAAGTATCTGATGGAATGCGGTGGCAAGTCTTGTGAAGTGTGTCAGAAAGAGAATGGGTTGGGGGAAAGGACATCGCAAGTTCGTCAATCCTGTTGAGGACACAACTAAGGTTCTGCTTTCCCTTGGCTTACACCTCTCAATGATCGGCCACGTTCCCATATGTCTATGGTGGATCAGGGATGAACGTTGTGAACGCAAGGTTGTTTCCATCCCTAGAAATAATTCTTGCTTTAGTTAACGCATTCTTCTAACCTTCTTTTTAGAGGAGGAATAGCATCTTCATTTCTGCTTTCACAGGTGAAGATGCCATTGAGCACAGTTAGCTAAACTTAGCCGATTTCTTCAATAAGGATTAACTTACTCGCTTAATCCTTCCCCCTTACCCTAGGGATTAGTTGCACATAGTGAAAGAAATGGAAGATGAATGTATGGTGAAGAACAGAGAGATGACGATGAATATGATAATAATATTAAAAGATAAAGATAAGTGTTTGTTATAGATAATGAATGAAAGATTAGAAATGAACACAGTTGATGAATATAAAGTGAGAAAAAATAAGGAAAGTGTGTCAATGTCTTGACACGGATCCCGATCGGAGACTATGTGTTTGCCGACATATGGGAGGAATGTGATGGAGAACTTCCTTCTCAGGTTTGTTTTCCAGGTAGAATGATCACTGCACAGAGCTTCTCTTCGGTAATGGGCATGGATTTCTTGCTCCAAAGACTTCTCTTTCAGTCTTGTCTCGTCTTTCTCCTAGATTTTCTCTAACTTGTCTCTTCAGACCAGCCTCCATTCTTTGAAATTGATGTAGCTATTTATAGACCTTGGCACCTCCTTCGTCAGTGGTCCCGCTCTGAAAAGCTACTTTTTCTCTGCCACGGCTTGGTGGAAACGTCTGCTCTATTCCATATTCATTTTTTCAGATCGTACAATAGAAAAGCTGTACAATTTCAGAAATCCCTGCGAATGCGTTGCTTTTTTCATCTACAATCGATCGCCGTATGCGGTGCTAATGCTTTGTGTCACACCCCCTCCATAGCCTTAACCCCAAGACTTGGAAGGGAGCATGAAGATATACTAGTAGCATTCCAAGACAACATTTTAATTTAACATTTCCTCCTTTATCTATTAAAACCTAAACATGTTTACAATAACCTATATACATGTAGCCCAATTTCCTATACTCTTTTATTACATGATCTGAGCCGTGCCCTAAGAAATTACCAAGTCCTAGTGTTTTGGTGGTTGTAGACTCCTTCCTGACCGCTTCGCTTTGCAACCTGTGGGGGGGGGGGGGGAGAGAAAGGGAATAAAAGAAAACATTTGGAAAGGTGTGAGCTAATAAACCCAGTGAGTGGTGCCTTTTAAAATAACAATCACTTTACAAAACATATTTTTTTTGGGGAAGTCAATCACATAATCACAATTTCAGTATAATCTATGCATGATCATGTGTAATCTCATTCAATCATTATCCTCTAGTCCCATGCTATACTTGGCATGTTCACATCATGCATATATTAACAATCATAACAACTTTTTATGGAAACTTTCCTATAACTCGCTTTCCCCGCCAATGTGCACATCGACAATTCTTTCCCGCTAGTCATGCTTAGGTATCATGACTATATTTCCCGCTGGTCGTCACCGACTATTATTTCTCACCGACCGAGGCCGACTATATTTTTCCCGCCAAGTACCGTTTTGAGCGTGCTAACTTATGTATTTCGGGTATAATCTTAGTTTCCAAAGAAATTACACAGACAATATCATGGCAAGTAACATAACATCATAAGTATGCATCTTGTACTTACCTATGCATTTATTCACATATCAATGCATAAAACTAAATAACCACTCACCGTAAGCAATATTTTATACTAAAACCACTTTGAGAATACCTTCCTGAGAGTTCCTCCATATCAATGAAAATTCCTCAATTAACACTTGTTATATCAATAAATAATGCTAAAATAGCCAAAATACCATTATATAATAAAAGTACCAGCTTACCCCACAACAAACTTAGCCAAAATCCTAAAATTAGCCCATTTAGAGGTTATTTGGACTGTGGCAGCCAACTGGGCATTCGGCTGTGTGCAGGGTGGGCGTGCTCTGTCGCACAGTGGGTTGCTGTGTTGGGCGTTCATGATGCATTGGTGCGAGGCACGCTGATAGACGGACGCAGTGCTGCAAGGCACAAAGCGTGTGCACTGTGTGCTGGATGCGTTGGCTAGCTATGCATTCGGGCTGGCTCCAATGTTTCACCAACGCAACCTTAGCTCCTTTGGACCCCAATTAATTTGGCAGCCTAAATACTCAAGCGTAACACTCTAAATAAGCTTTCAACACAGATTTTGGGGATGGCATGAATAAATTCTTCTCGCCGAACCCCTCTATTTATAGCAATCCCAAACTCACCCCCTTGTGACAACTCAACTCCCATTTGTCCCTTTTTGAAGCTGCCAACACTTAGCCTATTCCAGCACAACCTTGAGTTGTTCTCACCTTAGTTTGCTAGCCAAAATTCCTATTTTGCATGCAACCTCTTTCATCCACCTCCTGCTTAGGGTGATAAGACCTCTTTTGCATGTAATCTCCTTTGTCCACCTCCTGCTTAGAGTGATAGGATTGCCTTGTGTGATCCTCCTTTTGCCACCTCAATCACCTAAATACTTAAACATGTTCATCTATCTAATTTATTAGGCTTATCAACACATTTCATAAATATTGCCATCTCCCCTTGGAATTATTTTCCCCATCAATTTGCCTTTCTTTTTGTCCACAACGCATAGCAAGCCAACTCACTTCCATCGAAATCCCACTTAGCCATCGCATGAGTTAGCTATCACCAACGCATAGGGTGGCCGCTCATCCTTGACGCATGGCTCACTAGGTATGTCCACACGGCTTGCTTGGCATGGACGCATAGCGCTTGGCATAGGCACTCGCCATCGACACATGGACGTGTTGCATAGGGCTGATCATCACTCGCTTGCTCGGCTGCATAGGCGTGCCTCGACGCATTAGTGCTCGACAGGGCTCTTCGATGCATGGCCGATCAATAATGCACTCGCAGCATAGACTGGTCGTTCGACGCATGGGCTGTGTGCTCGGCACAAGGCATCGATGCATGGCTACTCGGCAGGCTCGACAACACTCGATGCATAGGCATGGCCACTCGGCAGGCTTGGCAGCGCTCGACGCATAGGATGGGCGTCCGGCATGCCCGCTCGACGCATAGGCAGGGGCACTTGGCATACCTGCTCGACGCATGGACTATGGGCTTGGGCTCGACGCATGGGCTGTGCGCCTGGCATGCCCGCTCGATGCATGCCTCCAACGCATGCCTTGCTCATGTCTACATGCCCTTGTGTTAGTTGTATGCAAGCCCATGGCCATTGCCCAAGTCTTCTTGCTTCTAGCCTCCCACGTACTCTTGCGTTCAATGTGCTTAAGCCCTCCATATGCGTTGGCCCACTTGCCACCTTTTGCTATAACTTAATACTAATGCTTTCACCATTGCCCCAATATCTTTATTACTTAGGATTTTCCTTCTTCGAATAACCTTCGACCTTAGATTTAGTGTTAGGGTCTTACACTTTGCTCGTTTGCATCCATGATCGACCATCGCATTCGGTGACCTGTTTCCTGCGAAACAAAAACTTGGACATTCCATTTTTCCATCGCAATGGGGTTAGCAGGTGTGCTTATGACACTTTACAACTTTAGCGTTTCTGAGCCAATTTCTATACATTCGACGCAACATTTTCCTTCTTTTTGCCGCATATTCTAAATAAGATGATATAAATAACTTGTATTTCTACAAGTTATCAAGGGCAAACCCTATCAGGTTGATCTACAAGATCCCATACTGAGTTGAAGTACATCGACTCCATCTCGAGATCCATAGCCTTGACCCATTCATCCTGGNCTCCTCAAGATTGCCATTCAGAAAGGCCGTCTTGACGTCCATTTACCAGATCTCATAATTATAATAAGCTGCAATGGACAAGAGGATGCAGATCGACTTTAACATGGCAACAGACGAGAAAGTCTCCTTATAGTCGACTCCCTCTACCTGGGTATAACCCTTTGTCACAAATCGAGTCTTGAAGGTTTGTACCTTCCCATCAGCACCTCGTTTGCGCTGGTAGATCCACTTACAACCTATAGGGCAAACCCCATCAGGCTGATCTACAAGATCCCATACTGAGTTGAAGTACATCGACTCCATCTCGAGATCCATAGCCTTGACCCATTCATCCTGGTCAACATCCTCCATTGCCTTCTTATAAGACAACGGATCCTCAACGTCGCCATCTGCTACCATAGCAAGGATTTCCGTGAAACCCAGATAGCGAACGGGTGGGTTCGCAACCCTCCCACTACGTCGAGGTCCCCTAAACTCTTGAGGTGGAACCAACCTACTGGATGAACTCCCATCAACAACTCTTGTTAATGTAGCAGGCTCTTCAACAACTCTTGTTGAAGTTTCAGTAGTTTCATTGGAAAGCTCACGCAACACAACTTTGCTTCATGGACTATCATATCTTAGTTTATTGGATTGATTATATGCTTATAAAATAACACTTATTTTATTAACAACAATATGTTTATACAGAGTTTACAAACGATGAGATTACAAGGAGATTTAGGACACCATTCTCAACATAAATAATAACCTAAAAGGTATGTAGTAGATGGATAAGGCTGAAGGATCTCATACCAAGAGTTCCATGAGCGAGTTCAGATTGCTCTGATTTCACAGTGACCGAAATACAAAAGATATACATTCAACACATACAGTTATGCACATTAATCTAATTATCGGCATACTTAGAACACAATAAGTAACAGGGAAAGGGTTCATACCAGTTGAAGACTCTCTTCGAACTTCTGAACCCAATGCAGTGGAAACCCTCCCATAGATCTACCAACACCCGACGGGTATGTCGACTGCAACAGCAGGATCAATACAAACATGAACACTACAGTAGGGACGACACAACCACTAATGAAACCCAGGTATCCTCGGAGTGAAAACCCAAAGAGTGGGCTTTGGTGAGTTTGGTGAAGGACGGAGGACAACGCGTCGTGTAGATGATAAGCAAGTGGGAGATAAACTGTGCTACCATATAGCGGAAGTGCTTATCGTATAGAAGAGCTACACGATCGTGTATGAAAAGCTGAATGATCGTTTAGGAAAAATGTATACGATCGTTAAAAGAAATCGTGAGGTAGATGATCGTTTAGACGGAAGAGCTTCTATCCAGGCTACCCAGGGGGCCTAATGGACTTGTGGTTTAAAGCTCCAATAGTACGTGAATAGTTTACTAAATCTTTAGCTACGTGATCCACCATCCATTAACTGTCAGTGATTCTACTAAAGACCAACAGTTGAACTCTTCTTACCATAAATATATTTTTGTGTCCATCGAATATAACCAATCATGAGTACGATGACCTTTCACAGATGCTCGTAAGTACAGCTAGGCCAATTTACCATTTTGCCCCTGTAGTTACATCTCACTCCTCTAATGAACAATACAACATAGTCCAACTATGTG
Organism: Benincasa hispida; assembly: GCF_009727055.1. Classification (NCBI taxonomy): domain Eukaryota; kingdom Viridiplantae; phylum Streptophyta; class Magnoliopsida; order Cucurbitales; family Cucurbitaceae; genus Benincasa; species Benincasa hispida. The sequence continues at coordinate 11,982 of NW_024064986.1, forward strand.
TGAATACCTCTCGGGCCAAGAAAAGATGTATGGCGTCACATCGTTCAAGCCCCAGAATCAGCCCTTAAGGGAGCCATCTATCTACTTACCCTTGCTTATGGGAAGAAGTGAATTTCATCTTGTGTAGTTGAGTTCCTAGCTCCCAAATCAGACGAATCCCAAAAATGGTATGTTCGAATCGACGACCTGGCCACTTGCACCCATACAAATCAAAGGACCGCCCTCAATGGCAGGGGTTCCCAACTCACTCAGGATTGAGGTCAAGTTACCTATGGACATCCTAGTGAAGTGAAATCTCTGCCATGAACGGTGTTATATAACGAGACGTTAACACTTCATGGTCAGGTCTTATACAAACTCTTTGTATAGGATGCCCCCGCTCGCATGTCCCCAAAACGAATGATCAGGATCAGACCATCGTTGACAAGTCACAACACTTGTGACCATTCCACAAAGCGGGCCGTGTCCGTAGCGTTACTAGGATAAGGTTTCCCTCCTTTATCCATTTACTACAGACCATTTTGGTTATCACTCAAGACATGATCCACTTGTATTTCACCACATACATGCTTGAGTCACATACAGATAACAAGGGATTTTATGTTTATTGGTTTGTGATAAAGCAAATAAAACAATTAACCGAGCAAAATACAAGATGTGAAGTAAATATCATATATTAACATCAGAAGTGTTCGTACATACTGTATACAAACTACAGGACATGAGACTTTAGGGCATCAACCCCAACAATCTCCCACTTGTCCTAAAGCGAAGTGAGGTGTACAAAAATCTTAGTACAAAAAAATAAACTAGGGCATAAAAGCCCAGTACAAGAAAATCTCAACAACATTGTGCTCCAAAGCAATCTGCGTGGCGATCACGTCCCCTAGATGCACTATCTCGTGGATCAGATGATACTTCCGCTCTATGTGTTTACCACGCTGGTGACTCCTTGGCTCCTTGGAGTTCGCCACTACCTCACTATTATCATAATAGAGGGTAATGGCCTAGACATATCTGGAACAATTTCCAGGTTTGTCAAGAACTTCCTGAGCCAGACGGCCTCCTTAGCAGCTTCGCAAGCTGCTACGTTCTCTGCCTCTATAGTGGAGTCAGCGATGCACCCTTGCTTAATGCTTTGCCATACTACAGCTCCTCCATTAAGAGTAAAGACTGGCCTTAATGTGGACTTATGGGATTCCTTATCAGTCTGAAAGTCAGAATTCGTGTATCCTGTAAGGATCAAATCCCTCGAACCACACACGAACATGTAGTCCCTCGTTCTCCGAAGATACTTGAGGATGTTCTTCACTGTGGTCTAATGACCCTGGCTTGGGTTAGACTGATACCTACTGACTATGCCCGTAGCAGATGTCTGGACAAGTACAAAGCATCGCATACATCAAACTGCCAACGGCAGACGCATATGGGACCCGTCTCATCTCCTCAACATCTTGAGGCATCTTAGAACAAATTTCCTTAGATAAAGTGACTACATGTCGGAACGGTAGTAGGCCCCTCTTGGAGTCTTGCATCGAGTACTTGAGCAACATCTTGTCAATGTACGATGCCTGAGACAGAGGTAGCACTTTGTTCTTACGATCCCGAAAGATCTATATACCTAGAACAAACTGAGCCTCTCCCAAATCATTCATTTGGAATTGGGTCGCTAGCCAGCTCTTAACTGTAGTCAGTAGATCTACATCATTCCCAATGAGTAGGATATCGTCTTGTAAACACAAGGTTCATTAACGTTTTAGTCAAAGCTATACAACTTGATCGCAGCATCAAATCATATGTTCCAAGATCGAGACGCCTGTTTCAGTCCATAAATGGACTGATTCAATTTGCAAACCTTTTGTTCTTGACCTTGGGCTATGAATCCCTCGGGCTCCACCATATAAATGGTCTCCTTAAGATTGTCATTCAGAAAGGCCGTCTTGACGTCCATTTCCCAGATCTCATAATTATAATAAGTCGTAATGGCAGAAGGATGCGAATCGACTTTAACAAGACAACAGGCGAGAAAGTCTCCTCATAGTCGACTCCCTCTACCTAGGTATAACCATTTGCCACAAGTCGAGCCTTGAAGGTTTGTACCTTTCCATCAGCACCCCGTTTGTGCTTGTAGATCCATTTACAACCTATAGGGCGAACCCCATCAGGTTGATCTACAAGATCCCATACTGAGTTAAAGTACATCGACTCCATCTTGAGATCCATGGCCTTGACCCATTCATCCCGATCAACATCCTCCATTGCCTTCTTATAAGACAACGGATGCTCAACATCGCCATCTGCTACCATAACAAGGATTTCCGTGAAACCCAGATAGCAAACGGGTGGGGTCGCAACCTTCCCACTACGTCAAGGTCCCCTCAACTCTTGAGATGGAACCGACCTACTGGATGAACTCCCATCAACAACTCTTGTTGATATATCAGGCTCTTCAACAACTCTTGTTGAAGTTTCAGTAGTTTCATTGGAAAGCTCACGTAACACGACTTTGCTTTGTGGACTATGCTTCCTTATATGATCCTCCTTCAAGAAAGTAGCGTTTGTTGAAACAAACACCCTATTTTTCGTTGGATCATAAAAATAACCCCCTCGTGTACCTTTGGGAGCCTACAAAGAGGCACAACCTCGACCATGGTTCCAACTTCTTGGGATTAACCTCAAGCACATGTGCAGGGCAACCCCAAATGCGGAAGTGACGTAAACTAGCTTTACGCCCATTTCACAACTCCAGAGGTGTTCTGGCAACACTCTTGAAGGGAGCACAGTTGAGTATGTACACCGTTGTCTCCACTGCGAAACCCCAAAACGAGTCCGGTAAGGAAGCATAACTCATCATCGAGCAAACCATGTCTAGCAAGGTCCTATTTCTCCTCTCCGCTACACCATTCTGCTGAGGTGTACCCGATGCTGAGAGTTGGGAAACGATTTCATGTTCTATAAATAGTCCTAGAATGTCGAGTTCAAAAACTCTCTACCTCGATCCGATTGAAGTGTTTTAATCCGTCTATCTAATTCATTTTCAACTTCAACCTTGAACTCTTTGAACTTTTCAAAGGATTCAGACTTTCATTGCATAAGATAAATATACCCTACCTGGAGTAATCATCAGTCAAACTGATAAAATACTCATAGCCACCTTGGGCTCACATATTCATAGGACCACAAAGGTTAGAATGTACTAACTCAAGAGGCTCCTTGGCTCTAAAACCTTTTCTAGTAAAAGGTCATTTAGTCATCTTACCCTCAAGGCAAGATTTGCACACAGGTAAAGAATATTCTTCTAACTCACTTAGAAGTTCATTCTTCACCAATCTTTCAATCCTATTGAGATTGATGTACCCTAAACGTAGATGCCAAAGTTGGGTATTTTCTTTTGGAGAAATTTGTCGATGTTTTGATTGAGTTACGGCAGTTCTGAACATTTCAATGTTATGGAGGGAATTAATGGCTAACAGCCTTAGCACATATAAATTTGATTTCGGATTTGCTGTGCAAATAAAAACACCATCTTTATGAATAAACGCTTTATTCAAATCAAAAGAAACAGTGTATTTACATTGCAATAAACACTTTACAGAAATAAGGTTTCTTTTTAGTTCAGGAACAATATATACATCATTTAAAATAAGAAACCTATTCTATAAAGTTAACTGGAGTCCTCCCACTGCCACAGCTGAAACAACGTGCCCGGTGCCTACTCGTATCGTCATCTCACCAGCCTTCAGCTGTTGCCAAGATCTAATCCCCTAAAAAGAAGAACAAACATAGTTAGTGGCACCTTAATCAGTTATCCAGGCAGAATCATCATTCTCCACTAAACAAGTTTCAAGCACTAGTAAATCATATTTACCTTTATTCGCCTTGGCCTTAACCTTGGCTGCTTTCTTCTTCTTCAGATACCGAGGACAGTTCCTCTTCCAGTGTTCATCTTGGTTCCAATGGAAACATTTTTCTTTAGCAATTTGTGGATGCCTCCTTAGGGCGACAGGTAGTGGGTTAGCAGGTGCCTTCCCTTTTCCCTTACCACCCTTCTTCTTCTTTCCCTTTGCAGAATTAGAATTAAAAGGTACAGGCTTCGTTCCTGAGGTCGAACCTCTATAAAACGTCCTGGAGGATGAAGCAACATTGGCCTCACCCTTCTGCCTCTCCATACTTTTCAATAAAGATTGGTATGTTTACAACTCGTTGAGGAGAGTTGTAAGGTTATACTTCACTTTGTTCAGAATCACATTGCTAACAAGTGCAGGAAGCTTTTCGGCAATGAATGCAGGATTATGCTAACCTGGCTGCCCTCATCAATGGTAGACCCATTCAACTCCACCACATTGAAGTGGACCATCATGTTTAGCACATGTTCACGATGAAAGGTGCCTTCTTGCATTTTGGAGTTGAATATGTATTTAAGTACCTCATGCATAAGCCGTTCAAACGGTTGTCCAAACATCCCCCGCAGGGACTCCATGATCTCACGGGCTGAGACCATAGGCTCATGTTTCATGCACAAGACGTCAGAAAGACTTGCCAAGATGTAGGCTCGAGCCTTCTCATTTGCCCTTGTCCATCGCTCGTATGCCTCCCGAACATTTCGAGCGGCATTTGGAATGGAATAGAAGGACAAGCCTCCGTGAGAGCGAACATGAGATCCTTGATGATTAGAATCATCGTGATCATGTGTTTCCATGTTGAAAAATTATCGCCAGTTAGTTTTTCGGCGCTTAACAACGATAAGGTGGCTGTAGCCATTTGAAAAGGTTGCTGAAAATACAAACAAAACTTTATTAGATTTTGCTAAACCACTTTTAAACCAATTAGTTTTGCAAAACAGTTTCAAGTACCCTAAGTTATAGACTTCTATTTTGCAATGATGCCCTAGTGAGTCAGGACAAACGCCACTGGTGGGGTGATCAGTTACCCCTTCGTGGGATGAAACATTCTCGACCATTAGGCAAAACCAACTCTTGGAACTGAACCTAACAACCAACATTTTTCGGTCCATAATCGTTAACCTTTAACTATTCCGTGTAAATGTAACCCCTCGTTTTCGATGCCAGAGTCTCGCCCTGATGCACTTACCATAGGGAAAAGATAGATTAGGACAAGAGACTAAGTTACCTTATCCTCTTACAGGAGTTCTGTAAGACCTTAACACTAAATCTAAGGTGGAAGGTTATTTGGAGAAGGAAAATCCTAAGTAATAAAGATATTGGGGCAACGGTGAAAGCATTAGTACAAAGTTATATCAAAAGGTGGTAAGTGGGTAGGAGTACGGCCAACGCATATGGAGGGCCTAAACACATTGAATACAAGGCCTACGAGTGCGTGGGAGGCTGGAAGCAAGAAGACTTGCGCAATGGCCCTGGACTTGCATGCAACTAACGCAAGGGCATGCACAAGGCATACGGATGCGGGTAAGGCATGCGTTGGAGGCATGCGTCGAGCGGGCATGCCAAACGCCCCTGCCTATGCGTCGAGCGGGCATGNCGGATGCGGGTAAGGCATGCGTTGGAGGCATGCGTCGAGCGGGCATGCCAAACGCCCCTGCCTATGCGTCGAGCGGGCATGCCAAATGCCCCTGCCTATGCGTTGAGCGGGCATGCCAGGCGCCCAACCCATGCATCAAGCCCTAGCGCACAGCCCATGCATCGAGTAGACCAAGTGCTGCAAAACTGCCCAGTCGTGCATCGATGGAAGTGCCCAACCTATGCATCGAACACTGCCAAGCCTGCCGAGTGCCCAGCCTATGCGTCGATGACTTGTGCCGAACACCCCTGCCTATGCATCGAGTAGGCATGTCAGGCGCCTAGCCCATGCGTCGAGCGACCAGCCTATGCTGCGAGCACATTGTCAAGCAGCCATGCCTATGCGTCGAAGCGTCCTGCCGAGCGGCCGTGCATCGAACACCCGTGCCATGCATCGAGCACCTTGCCAAGCGCTCATGCGACCAAGCACGCCCATGTGTCGAGCAATGGCCAGTGCCTATGCAACACGCCCATGCATCGGTGGCTAGTGCTCATGCTAAGTGCTATGCACCCATGCCAAGCAAGCTGTGTGGCCATACCTAGTGAGCCATGCGTCGAGGATGAGCAGCCACCCTATGTATTGGTGATGGCAAACACATGCGATGGCTAAGTAGGATTACGATGGTAATAAGTTGGCTTGCTATGCATTACGGACAAAAGGAAGGCTAATTGATAGGGAAAAGAACCCCTAGGGGAGATGGCAATATATATGAAATGTGTTCATAAGCCTAACAAATTAGATAGATGAACATGTTTAAGTATTTAAGTGATTGCTTTTTCGTAACGGAATGTTCACATACAAAAATTGGGTCCCGGGGCTCTGCCCCGCAACACCCCAGCATGCCTAGCGACACCCCAGCCAAGCCATGCGACACCCCAGCAAGCCACCGTGACACCCCCGCGAGGCCCTCGGGGCCGTTTGGGGCACCAAACGAGCTCCGTTCACAAAATCGTTTGGCACACGCCTTTTTTCATCGTTTTTAACGCATGGGTCCATTTTTGCGCATTTTCATGCCGGAAGGTTCGGGAGCAAAAAGTGGTCCCCACGGCCCCCAGGGTCATTTTGTTGGATTTTATGTCCTAAAACTCGTAGTTTGTAAATCAATAAATATATTCTGTTTTGTTTTTCGATAAATTTGTTATTGAAATTGTAATCTTGAATCGAATAAACTAAGGTTCTGAGGCTATTTAATGTTGTTTGAACTTTATGTAGTGACATAAAGGTGCATCAAGTTCAAATATATAGCCAAAATGGTCTATAGTATATGAATAAGATTGGGTGCCTTATTCTGGGGACACTATGGATGCGGCCCACTTTGTAGTTAATACAAATGATATGATCCTAAATCGTTCATATAGAGAAATGTGAGTGGGGGCGTCCTATATAAAGAGTTTACATAAGACTGAACCATGAAATAGTCACTTTTTACGTTCTAAATACCGTTTTATGTATAAAACTGACTATTTCGTTAATTGATGACCTAGGTAACTTAATCTTAATCCTGAGCTAACTATGAACTCCTGTTCACTCAGAATTATCCTTAGATCTGCATAGATGAGGGCATATCAATATCGCTGGCCCAATAAGCCTCCCATTTCAGAGGTAAGATCGGGTGGATAGCTGGGAACATAGGGTGCAAGACGGAATTCACTCTTACCCGTTATAGGGATAGTAGATAGGTTGTTCCCTTTAGTACTGAATCCAGGCCTTGAACAAGGAGCCCCACCCTCTCCTTGTCTCGAAAGGGATTCGGTTTATAGCTGTCTCTTATACACATCTAGATGTGTATAAGAGACAGGTTATAGGGATAGTAGATAGGCTGTCTCTTATACACATCTAGATGTGTATAAGAGACAGGTTATAGGGATAGTAGATAGGTTGTTCCCTTTAGTACTGAATCCAGGCCTTGAACAAGGAGCCCCACCCTCTCCTTGTCTCGAAAGGGATTCGGTTTATAGGTTGGACCTTAAACCAATTGTTCATTAGAGGATCAGTGGAACTTAAGGAACAAAATGTGGTCTTGGGGGTAAAACGGTTTTTATGACCCAGCCGAGATTACAAACAACCTGTGAAGGATTAACTTACTAATCATGGTTATATCAAATGGACACAAATATATCTATAGTGAGGGGAGTGCAACTATGGGACTTTAGTGGAATGATTCGTTAGTTAACGAATGTTGATTAGCTCCATCTAAAGAGTTTAGCTAGCTAATCTCAGATCATTGGAGCCCATGATCTATAAGTTCATTAGGTTCCCCTACTAGCTCATATGGAATAAACTTAGAACAGTATGATATAATAATTCGAATTGTTCGAATTAGGTAGAGAGAGAGAAACCGACAAGTATATGTGATATAGTGGTCGGGTGTTTCAGCTTAGAAATACAGCTTTAATATTTAAATGTGATTTAAATATCAAGAATATGAATATGTTCATATTCGGAAGCTCGGAAATAATGAAAATGGTCAAAGTTGTAAAAAGTCAAAGAGTTGTTTTTTAACTTTGAAAAGTCAAACTTTGATCGACCTTATATTCAAATGTGATTTGAATTTCGAAAAAATGAATGCGGATTCATGCTCAGGAGGTCAAAATTAGTCAACACGGATAAAATCATAAAAAGTCAAAATGTTGACTTTTTGGTCAAAGTTTGACTTTGACCAAATGACTATTTTGCCCTTTGACTATAGTTAGTAGGAAAATCCAAACTTTTGTTGGATAATTCCACTAACAAAATAGTGGGCTAGATGTTGCCTTATAGTGGAGACATTAAGCCTACTAAGTGAATGGATTCTAGGTGTTGGGTTTTTGTGAAGTTTTTTCATGCAATTGTTGCATGCATTTTTTCTATAAATTTGGCTCTTCAATTTAGTTAAAAGACTTTTGCCATTTTGAAAATTAGTTTTCTAATATTTGGGCTGGAAAATTACAACTTTGTGAAGGAAAAAAAGGAAATACCAAAACCTACTCAAAATTCCATTCCTTATTTTCATCTATTTTCTCTCTCTCGGTTCTCTTCATCCACCGGGTCCCACAACTCGATTTTGAGTCCAGAGGATAGGTCAACTCTAGTGGTGGTCCAAAAGAGTTCGGGTCGAGATTCAACGAGGAGAAGCGGCTTTCGGGAGCTTCAAAGGTAGCATCTCTACACTTTTAATTCACTGTTTTTTCCTTCATGATGCATGCTTATTTCCTTTAATTTAAGAGCAATTAGAGTGTAATTAGGTCTTAATTCCGCTGCGTATGTCTCATGTTCCATCAACTAGTATGTCTTCATGCTCTCTTCTAAGTCTTGGGCTAAGACTAGGGATAGGGTGTGACAATTTGGTATCAGAGCAATGGTTTACGTAAAACCTGGGAAAAGTTGAGTCTAGCATAAGTATAAATTGAATCTAGAGGAAAGATAAAGGAAAAAGGGGTAGGTTAAAGCCAAAGCAGTATCGGGAAAAGGCTTACCTAAGGTATGGAAGCTAGATAATATTAGAAACTGGTCTAGGTCAGAACCTAAACAGGGTAAATATAATGAAATACATTAGGAAAATCTAAAATAAATGACAAAAGATCAGGAAGAGTTAGGAAAAGAAGTAAGGGATAATAGGTGGACGTAGAAGATTACGAAAAAGGAATAAAGAAATTAGTAGATAGTAACCTGAATAATGTCCACTGTAGGAAATGAATTCGAGCAAGCAGGACTGGTGGTGGAATGACTCCTGGACGCGAAAGGAAGACCGCGACACTAACCCAGGGGAAACCCCTGAAATATCTGAGCATAGTGTGAACAACAATATTGAACACTCTATTACTTTGAATAATACAAACTTAGTGGGATCCCGAAATAACATGGGATGTTTGGAATGCGGTAAAAATCATAGCGGTCTATGCCTGAAAGGGACCAGGATCTGTTATGGGTGTGGCAAGACTGGTCATATCCGTAAAAATTGTTATGTTTTTCAGAAAAGAACGAGAGAAATCCAGGAGAAATACCAGCGAGAAATGGCGGGAGGTTCAAGTTCTGTAAGTAACAACATATTACCCGAACTAACGGTAGACTAGGAGTGGGCGCGAGCAGCTAAGAAAGATATTCCTCGACGTATAGTGATAGAATTCGAGGAGCAGCCCACCTATGAATCCAACAACACGGAATCTTATAAGTTTTGTATTTTCTGTAAAGAGATAGGTCATGTCCAGGAGAGATGCGTGTGAAGAGATGAGCGGATGCGTATTAATTTCGAAAACCTACGTCTACAGGATCGAGAGTAAATAAGAAACTTTGCAGACTGAAGATAACTAGTAATGTAAATAGAAATTATGTTTATAAATAAAAGTAGTATGTTGATAATGCATGTCTAATTTATATGTGGATGGTTGTAGACAAAATGCTGAGAAGTGGAAAACATAGAACTGGCCAATCCTTTGGAAACAAAAGTGAAAGTGCCTCCAGTCGTCCAAGAGAAAAGACAAGGGAGGAAGAACAAATGGATAAATTCACTCAAAGACTCCAAGCAAGTTTAGGAAATATATACAACCTGATCCCGAGAAGAAATATGGGATAGAACGATTAAAGTCATTGGGGGCCACAAACTTTGAAGGAACAAAAGACCCTGCAGATACAGAAGTTTGGATGAATCAGATAGAAAAATGTTTCGGGGTAATGAGATGCCCAGAAAATAGAAATGTAAGTCTTGCAACATTCTTACTACAAACACAGGCAAAAGATTGGTGGAAGCTACTTAAGAATAAGAGAGGAGACCAAGAAGAAATGTGTTGGGAAGAATTTCAAAAAGCATTCTTCGAAAGATTCTATCCTCGATCATTTAGAGATATGAAACAAGATGAGTTCCTACAGCTCATGCAAGGAAACATAACTGTAGAGGAATATGAATTAAAGTATACAGAGCTATCCAAGTATGCTTTAAACATAGTTGTGGATGAAAAGGAACACTGTCAGAGGTTCAAATCAGGATTAAGACAAGAGATTCGAACTCTTGTTACAGCAATCGCGGAATGGGGAGAATTTTCAAAACTAATAGAAATCCCAATGAGAGTAGAAAGAAGTTTAATGGCAGAAGAAGTAAGACCAGAAAAAGACTCATCAATGAGTCGATGGCGGAAAGAAGAACCAAGAAATTTTACCACCAGGGTAGAAAGTAGAAGTGGATACAAAAGAAAAGGAATTACAAACACTAAAGCAGACCCTGAACGGGAAAGCAGGAATGGATGGAAAAGAAAAAAAATTACAAACACTAAAGCAAACCCTGAACGGGAAAGCCAAATAAAGGAGAAGTGGATGGAAAAGAAAAGGAATTACAAACACTTACCCTCAGGGTAGAAAGCAGAAGTGGATGGAAAAGAAAAGGAATTACAAACACTAAAGCAGACCCTGAACGGGAAAGCCAAATAAAGGAGTCTATGGTAAGTGTTAACCAAAAACCAAGATGCTCGGTCTGTAATAAATATCACTGGGGAAGATGTTGGGAACAAACCCAAGGACAATCACGCACATGTTTTAAGTGTGGCAATCCAGGACACTTTAAACGAGAATGTCCCCAATTGATGGATACTGGAAATATACAACCACCAAACAACCCGGGAGTGAAACCAACGACTGTTAAAGAAGGACAGACTGTAGGAGGAAGAAAAGAGAAAACAGGAAAAATGACGTTGGAAAAACTATATGGATTAGCTCAAGATAGGGAAGACAATATATCGGTCGTGGGAAAAGGGAAAGAAAAAATTCTAGAAGACTAGAATAAAAGTCGATATGTAATAGAATTGTATTAGGCAAATAAAATTAATAAAAACTTTTGTTGTAAAATAAGTTTTATTTAATTTCGGGGACAAAATTATTTTAAGGGGGTGGTAAATGTAAGACCCTAACACTAAATCTAAGGTGGAAGGTTATTCGAAGAAGGAAAATCCTAAGTAATAAAGATATTGGGGCAATGGTGAAAGCATTAGTACTAAGTTATATCAAAAGGTGGCAAATGGGTAGGAGTATGGCCAATGCATATGGAGGGCCTAAGCACATTGAACGCAAGGCCTAAGAGTGCGTGGGAGGTTGGAAGCAAGAAGACTTGAGCAATAGCCGTCAGCTTGCATGCAACTAACGCAAGGGCATACACAAGGCATGCGGACGCGGGCAAGGCATGCGTTGAAGGCATGCATCGAGCGGGCATGCCAAACGCCCCTGCTTATGCGTCGAGCGGGCATGTCAGGCGCCCAGCCCATGCGTTGAGCCCAAGCACATAATCCATGCATTGAGTAGGCCAAGCGCTGCCAAACTACCCAGCCGTGCGTCGATGGAAGCGCCCAGCCTATGCGTTGAACACTGCCAAGCCTACCGAGCGCCTAGCCTATGCGTCGATGACTTGCGTCGAACGCCCCTGCCTATGCGTCGAGCGGGCATGCCAGGCACCTAACCCATGCATCGAACGACTAGCCTATGCTGCGAGCGCATTGTCGAGCAGCCATGCCTATGCGTCGAAGCTCCCTGCCGAGCAGTCGTGCATTGAACACCCTTGCCATGTGTCAAGCACCTTGCCAAGAGCCCATACGGCCAAGCACACCCATGCGTCAAGCGATGGCCAGCGCCTATGCAGCACGCCCATGCGTCGGTGGCCAGTGCTCATGCTAAACGCCATGCATCCATGCCAAGCAAGCCGTGCGGCCATACCTAGTGAGCCATGCGTCGAGGATGAGCGGCCACCCTATACGTTGGTGATGGCTAACACATGCGATGGCTAAGTGGGATTGCTTGCTATACGTTATGGATAAAAGGAAGGCTAATTGATGGGGAAAAGAACCCCAAGGGGAGATGGCAATATTCATGAAATGCATTCATAAGTCTAACAAATTAGATAGATGAACATGTTTAAGTATTTAAGTGATTAAGGTGGCAAAGAGAGGTTCACACAAAGCAATCCTATCACTCTAAGCAGGAGGTGGACAAAGGAGATTACATGTAAAAGTGGTCTTGTCACCCTAAGCAGAAGGTGGATGAAGGAAGTTGCATGCAAAATGGGAATTTTGGCTAGCAAATTAAGGTGAGAACAACTCAAGACTGTGCTGGAATAGGCTAAGTGTTGGCAGCTTTAAAAAGGGACAAATGGGAGTTGAGTTGTCACAAGGGGGTGAGCTTGGGATGGCTATAAATAGAGAGGTTGGGCGAGAAGAATTCATTCATGGCATCACTAAAATCTCTGTGTTGAGAGCTTATTTAGAGTGTTACACTTGAGTATTTAGGCTGCCAAATTAATTGGGGTCCGAAGGAGCTAAAGTTGCGTTTGTGAAACATTGAAGCCAGTCTGGACGCATATGCCCAGCCAGCCAATGCATCCAGCACAAGCACACGCGCCTTGCACCTTGCATCGCTGCATCCATCCATCGTAAGCAGCGCGCCTCGCACCAACGCATCACGCATGCCAGCCCAATGCAGCAGCCCACCATGCGATGCAGCATGCACACCCTACACACGACCGAACGCCCAGCTGACTGCCAGACTCCATTGCGCACACAGTTCAAATAACCTCTAAAAGGGCTGATTTTAGGATTTTGGAGTGAGGAAAGCTAGTACTTTTATTATATAATGATATTTTGGCTATGTTAGCATTATTTATTGATATAACAAGTGTTAATTGAGGAATTTTCATTGATATGGAGGAAATCTCAGGAAGATATTCTCAAAGTGGTTTTAGTAGGAAATCTTGCTTACGGTGAATGGTTATTTAGTTTTATGCATTGCTATATGAATAAATGCATAGGTAAGTACAAATGCATGCTTATAATGTTATGTTACTTGCCATGATATTGTCTGTATAATTTCTATGGAAACTAAGATTATACCCGAAATACATAAATTAGCATGCTTAACAATGGTACTTGGCGGGAAAATATAGTCGGCCTCAGTCGGCGGGAAATGGTAGTCAGTGACGACTGGCGGGAAATATGGTCAAGATACCTAAGCATGACTAGCGGGAAATAGAGGTCGATGTGCACTGGTGAGAAAAGTGGGTTATAGAAAAATCTCCATAAAAAGTTGTTATGATTGTTAATATATGCATGATGTGAACATGCCAAGTATAGCATGTAATGGAGGATAATGATTGAATGAGATTACACGTGATCCTGCATAGATTATAATGAAATTGTGATTATGTGATAGAGTTTCCAAAAATATGTTTTGTTAAGCTATTGTTATCTTAAAAAGGCACCACTCATTGGGCTTATTAGCTCACACTTTTCCAAATGTTTTCTTCTGTTCCCCCCCACCCCCAGGTTGCAAAGCGAAGCGTTCAGGAAAGAGTCTACAACCACCAAAACACCAGGACTTGATAATTTCTCAGGCCATGGCTCGGATCATGTAATAGAAGAATATAGGAAAATTTAGCTACATGTATGAAATTATATGGTTATTGTAAACATGTTAAGGTTTTTAATAGATAAAGGGAGAAATGTTAAATCAAAATATTGTCTTGGAATGGTACTAGTATGTCTTCATGCTCTCTTCCAAGTCTTGGGCTAAGACTAGGGAGGGGGGTGACAAGATCAAATGAAGAAATGTGCAAAACTGCCATCCTTTAGGGAGACACTCCCAGGGTGCCTAAGGTGATACGCAGTAACTTTATTCAACCTAACAAGGGAAACCGAGGGATATGTTGTCGCACTTTCCGCTCCCACTTACTATGAACATTCTCTCCATCCACCTTCATATTGACCTACCCAAACACCATCCGTTGGGGGGACACACCAAAAGTGTCGTGAGGCCGAGGATAGATCTCACGGTGTGGACTATTTAGGAGAAAAGTGAAAGGTTTAAGTGAAGCATCTTATGCCCCAAGTACCTCCCACTGAATGTTCTACCTAGGGATTCATAGACAATCCGACTACTGATTTTAGTCTAAGTTGTCTTTTTAAACTTTGCTCATAAAAACGTTTGTTTATGAAATATAAACAAGTTCAAGTAGTCACATTTAAACACTTTAATGGACTGTCCTTAACTTGCATGCATGCATCAAATCTATCTAATTCACCTTTCCAGGTAAGTTCCCAGGTAGGGGTGTTACGTTTCTGTCAACTTAAATACCCAGCCTAGACAGAACCCGCCTTAGACAAAAGGTCCCTTATAGATAGATTTGCTACACTTTAACCTTTTATTAGCCAATTTAATCCTATTAAAATGATTAAAAGATTAAAGCCTTAGGATTGCTAATCGTATTAGAACCATGATCTTAAGTCTATGTGCTCCAAGTTTTAAACATTTTAAAACCATGAATTAAACCTAAGTGAGCATGCATGTCTTTCTTATTTCTTTTAGTTCTAATTTCTCTTTAACTTTTAAAAAGAAACAACTAAAACCATTGCCCACAATGAGGCGTTTTACAACATTTATAAAATAACCTATGTGTCATGCTTCATGCAATGTCCAATCATTACTATATATAACTTTTATATAATGCGTAACAACCAAGCAAACATGCTACCATTCACCCTTATACTATAACATTTATAATATAAAGATGATGCTTGTCAATGCTTTTTATGCATTCATAACTATAACTCTTATATTATATGATACATGAGCATGCTCTTACATAATTAAAATCATGCTTCTCTAAATTATAACAATTGCAATAAAGAGATGATGCATGACCATTGCAAAATCTAAGGTGGGATTTACTATATGTGCATACCATATGACATATAAAACATACATCGCATGTAATAAATAAAGGATTAATGGACCGGGATGAACTTTTACACAAAAAAAAGGGGAATGAAAAACCCTATCTATTACATTTTTCATCGAGTAAACCAGTTCACAGGCGAACCGAGTCTTGAATCGCCAGGAGGTCTTCATCATGTAGCAAACTTCAGTAGGTAGACGATTGTTCAGCGTGCACTAGACGATGGAAACATAAGATAACGATCGCGTAGACGACGATGAGGTTGTGAAGCCTGATCGTCCATGCGATCATGTAGCACGACGACAGGTACGATTTACCTTGAGTTACTAAGCGATCGTTTAGTCAGTTACTAAGCGATGAAGTTTGCTGACCTAAACGATCATCTAGCGCACGCGCTTTAAATGATACGCGAGCGTCTCATCGTCTAACCGATGCGTGCAACTTGGTAAACGATTTACCTTGCAATGCTAAGCGATCATTTAGTCAGTTACTAATCGATGAAGCTTGCTGACCTAAACAATTGTCTAGCGAGGGCGCGTTTTAAACAATACTCATCGATCGCGTGCCCGATCATCAACACGATGCGACCAACTCTTGATTGCATCCCCATCGCTTAACCGATGCGTTCAACTGTGATCGCGTACTTCTTCATCTTTACGATGCGATGGACAGCGATCATGTAGAACTTCTTCTGCACGATGCGATCAACCCTAGATCGCCTCCTTCCTCAAAGAGCTGCAACGCTTGCCCAGAACTTCGATGAGCGACTCAAAACATCAAACAAACTTTGAATACAGACTCGATAATGATTATTTGTGCCCAAAAAATGCAAGGGCCTTTACAAACAACCTCAAATGTAAAAGGATTTAAACAAACCGAGGCTATTCATCCCAAAAACATCCATTAATCTGGCATATCCACAACAGATTTAACAATTAAAACAGCGTAGAAATGAACCCACCATGACTGTATATGTTATTTCGTTGCAACAGATGAAATCGGAGTATCAGTAACCTAGCTCTGATACCAATTGAAGGATCTCATACCAAGAGTTCCATGAACGGGTTCAAATCGCTCCGATTTCACAGTGACCGAAATACAAAAGATATACATTCAACACATACAGTTATGCACATTAATCTAATTATCGGCATGCTTAGAACACAATAAGTAACAGGGAAAGGGTTCATACCAATTGAAGACTCTCTTCGAACTTCTGAACCCAATGCAACGGAAACCCTCCAACAGATCTACCAACACCTGATGGGTATGTCGACTGCAACAGCATAATCAGTACAAACATGAACATTGCAGCAGGGACGACACCATTACTAATAAAAGGTTTGTGGTAAAGCAAATAAAACAATTAATCGAGCAAAATATAAGATGTGAAGTAAATATCATATATTAACATCACAAGTGTTCGTACATACTGTTTACAAACTATAGGACACGAGACTTTAGGGCATCAACCCCAACAAAGGCTGGGTATCTTATCCTGATGACACTACGAATATGGCCCGTTTTATAGGTGTTACAAGTGTTGTAAAGTGTTACAAATGATCTGATCTTGATCATTCATGTAGAGACATGTGAGTGGGGATATCTTATACAAAGAGTTTGTATAAGACCAAACCATGAAATGATTAGTCTCTTTATATAACGTCGTTAATAATAGAGACGTACATTTCACTAGGATGACCATAGGTGACATGACTTGAATTCTGAGTGAGTTGTGAACTCCTGCTCATAAAGATAGTCCTTTGATTTGTATTGGTGAGAGTGGCCAGATTTCTAACTCAATAAGCCTACCATTTTGAGGTTTCGTCAGACTACATGAGATGCTGGGAACACAGCTACATGAGATGGAATTCACTCCTTCCCCAATGTAGAGGTTAGATAAATTTCTCCCTTAAGGGCTGATTCTGGGGCTTGAACATAATGGCCACACCCTCTCCTGACCCGAGAGGGACTTGGTCATAGTTAGACTATGACTTATTGTTCATTAGAGGGATCAGTGGTACTTAAGAAATTAGATGTAACTATAGGGGCAAAACGGTAATTTTGACTTAGCTGTACTTACGAGCAATTTGTGAAGGGTCATCACATTGTTTATTGGTTATATCCAAAAGACACAGAAATTTATCTGTAGCATAAGAGTGCAGCTGTTGGTCTTTATTGGAATGACCGGCAGTTAACGGATCTTAGAATTTAATTAAAGAGTTTAATTAATTATCCAAGTACCGTTGGAGCTTCAATCTATAGATCAATAAGGTCCCCTCTATAGCTCAACAGGGATTTAATTGAGAATTAATTTAAAGTGTTCAAATTAATTGAGGGAATTAATTATATATGATATAATTAATTAAACTAATTATATATGTGATATAATTAATATAATGTATTTGATACATTATAATATAAGGTAATATGAGAGAAATTTGAATATGATTCAAATCCTAATTATATGAATGAGATTCACGTAATTAAATTTAATATAAATGTGATTTATATTAAATATCATAAATAAGTTGAGAGGAATGAAATATTTAGATATGATCCAAATATCAATTATATGAATGAGATTCATATAAATGAGTTTACTATAAATGTGATTTATATTAAATGTCATGTATGGTTGAGAGAAAATGCATCTATAGGTTATATTGTATTTGATACAATATGTAACTATAGATTATGTGTTATATGGGGTATAACATATAGTTTATATACATATAATAAAGTTGTTATTGTATGTATAATTATTATTAATTTAATTTTATTAAATTAATATTAATTAATTAAAGGACTCCTTCCCCCTAATTTTTCTCAGCCAAATACGTGATGAGAGGGGTTAGAGAAGGGATGGTGCAAAAAATTCATTTTCCTCCTTAAAACATTGAGAGTGTTCTCTCTGAAAAATGAAAAGAGAAGAAAAGTTCTTCTCCTCCCTCTCCTTCTCTTTATCTCTTTCCCTCTTCCAAAACCCCTAAGGCAGAGCCTACACCTCCTGCCATTCTCAATCTCTGAGGAGAATACGGAAGGCTCTGTTTAGTGATCTCCCTTTTGGGGAAGGAGATTCGTTTATGACTTGTTCGAGAGATTCTTGAAGAATAGTCTTCAAAGGTAAAAGTTTCTAAAACCCTAAGTTTTCCTTTATTATTGCATGCTATAATTTATGTAAATGTATATCTTGTTCTTGATTTACTGTAAAAATTACATTAAATGAAAAATGAATTTGGGACAATCTTGCTTCCTCTCAAGGTTCTCTCCTCATAGAGTTCCTTCACCTATAGGTATTGTTTTTGCACATAGATCATAGAAAAATGTACATAACTCAACAACAACAGTAGACACATCTTTTTTTAAGTATGCTAGAACACCAATTGGAAGAAGCCTTTGAAGTAGAACGTGAGAGTCGTGAATTTTTAGTCTCCATAATTTTCCATCTTTCTCACTCGCACATCTTGATATATTTGATACAAACCCATAAGGAAATTTGATTGATTTCATCCACTTACAGAATGCAACCTTGTCATTAGTAGTCAATGTGTATGCAGCGTGTGGCTTTACAACTCTATCCTCTACCTTTTACAGGTGTAGTTCTTTTCGTATATTTGGATCTTCTTGTTGGGATTGGTGTCCTAATTCTCCCAGAGTCTCGCAGTTTGTAAACACTGTACACGTTGTTATAAATATAATAAGAGTTATTTTATTTTGCATTTACTTATATCCAATAAACAAAGCTCCATGGTTATTGTATAAAAACTTAAGCATGTATATGAGATATACAAGTGGATCATGCCTTAAATGGTAACCTAAAAAGGTATGTAGTATAAGGCTTAAGGATATCTGATCCTGTGACACTACGGATACAGCCCACTTTATAGAGGTTTACAAGTGTTGTGAACTACTACAGATGGTTGATCCTGACCATTCATGTGGAGACATGCGAACGGGGGTGTCTTATACAAAGATTTTGTATAAGATCGGACCACGAGATAATTCGTCTCTTTATATAATGCCATGATACTTTAGACTTACATCTCACCTAAACGACCGTAGGTGACATGACCTTAATCCCGAGTGTTTTGGGAACTCCTACCTTTGAGGGCGGTTCGGTAATTAGTATGGGTGAGAGTGGCCAAATTGCCAACTCAACAAGCCTACTTTTTTGTAGATTTGTCTGATTGGGGAGCTGGGAACTCTGTTACACAAGATGGAATTCACTCCTTCCCCGAAGCAGAGGTAAGTAGATAGATTGCTTCATTTAAAGGCTAATTTCAGGTCTTGAACATAGTGGCCATAACTTCTCTTTGGAAGAGAGGACCCAATCATAGTAGGACTATGACTTATGTTCATTAGAGGAATCAGTGGTACTTAAGGAGTTAGATGTAACTACCGGGGCAAAACGGTTAATTGGCCTAGTTATATGTACGAGCGATCTGTGAAGGGTTATCGCACTGTTGATCGGTTGATATGGACACAAAATATATCTGTAGTAAGGAGAATGCAACTGTCGATCTTTAGAGTGCCCGACAGTTAACGGATGGTAGTTTTTATAGCTAAAGAGTTTAGTTAGTTATTCACATACTGTTGGAGCTTCAAGCTACAAGTTCATAAGGTCCCCTTGGTAGCTCAATGGATTCAAGTTGAGAATCAGTTCTTAGGGTTGATTTGAAATGTTCAAATTGACAAGAGAAAATTCAATTATATATAATATAATTGGTGTGATGTATGAGATACATCAAGTGGAGGATTCATGTAAATATGATTTACATTAAGTACCATAAAATAGAAAAAGAACTATGGTTTCTATGTTTCATGAGATGAAATATTAAAACTATAGGTTATAAATATAATATGGTAAGTTGGTTATCATATATATTTATAATAATATTAATTATTTGATAGTTATCTCTTTTTCTCTAATAACCAATTGAGTGGGAGGTTATTGGTAGTTTTATGATAACTATGAGATAAAAGGGAAAATGTTTTCCTAAATTTAGGAGAGATGCTTAATTCGGAAAGAACTCACAGATTGCTATCAAGTGAAAGTGTTTCACTAAACGATAGCTCATAGAGAGACTAAACGATCATGGAATATTACTATACGATAGTTCACTCAGCTGGTCTAGCTAAACGATTGCAGGGCATTATCTATATGATAGATTGCCTTCTTCTACATGGTTGAGCATTCGTCTATACGATAGACACTTCTCATCTCCCACTTGCTCAATCGTTTACTTCTTTTCCATTTTTTATCACGTTTCTTTGGATGTTTACTAAGCACAGAAAAGTTTAACAAGTTCACCTCTCGTAAGATATTTTATCCATACATGAAAACTAGAGGAGGTCTACATTCCACTTTTCCATCATATTGTTTGCTTTTACGCCAACTGTGATTATTTGGAAGCTAATGTTAATACTCCATAAAACATTGCTTTCCGTTTAGCCTCAATGATGATGTATTCTCTTTACAAATAGGGCATGCTTGGTAACCTTTGGTACTCAATCCAGATAGGTCACCATATGTAGGAAAGTCATTAATAGTCCACAACAAGCTCGCGTAGTTGAAAGTATTCACTGCTGACACAATTATAAGTGTGTACACCGTCATTCCATAACTTCTTTAACTCTTCAATCAATGGTTGTAAGTAAATATCAATTTCTTTTTCAAGAGATTTTGGTCCCGATATAAGAAGGGAGGCAATGAAATTTGTCTCTTTCATGCATTTCCAAGGTGGCAAATTGTAAGGAATGAGCACCACTGGCCACATACTATACAAAGTACTCATATTTCCGAATGGATTGAAGCCATCTGAAGCTAGTCCTAAATAAACATTTCATAGGTCTGAAGCAAACCGAGGAAACTCATGATCAAACTGCTTCCACCCTTCAACGCCAGTTGAATGTCGTAACACTCCATTAGTTTCAACACGTTTATCTTTATGTCAACTCTTTTCAGGTGCAATATGTTTAGATGCAAATAATCGCTTTAATCTTGGTATTAAAGAAAGATGTCATAAAATTTTATGTGGAATCTTTTTACTTTTTCCATCTTCAACTTTGTACCTAGACTCACCACATACTAGACACTGTTGCCAATCAATAAATTCTTTTCAATATAAGATGCAATCATATTTGCAAGCATGAATAGACCCATAACCTAATCCTAAGTCACGTAATTTTCTTTTAGCTTCATAAAATGAACTAGGTATAGATGCTCCAACGGGAAATGCTTCTTTTAACAATTCAAGTAACAAATCAAACGATTGTTAGTCCAACCGTTAAGAACCTTAATATGCATCAACTTTACACAAAATAGCAATGAACAGAATTTTGTATAATTAAGGTACAACTAGTTACGTGCTTCATTTATTAAGTCTTCAAATAAGCTTGAATTGTTATCTCTTTCTTGGGCATTCGTGTGCATCTCATTCTCGTCATCTTCTTCATTTATATCGACAATTAGACATTGTAGATCATTTATAATATTCAAAATTTCATGTACTTCATCTATAACATTCATCTCTGTTGTACTTAATCCATCATCATGTGTCGATTGAGATGTGTGACTCTCATATCCCTTAGATAAGTTGACTACGTCTCCTGATATACCCATTGTCGATTGAGCAAAATTATTATTTAACTATCAATTAATAATATTAATTAATTATTAATTACAAATATTTATAAATGAGTAATTTATATTTAAAGTTACTTGATTACATGTATCAATTTGATGAATTTATATAAATATGATGTATTGATTAATAAAACAATCAAAATCAGTTTAGAAAAATAAATATAACATTTTATGATTAAAAAATAACGAAATTATAATTAATCAATGATAAACTAATTATAATTAATAGTAATTAATGCACGGTTTTATTATATCCTCAATTAATTAATTAATTAATCTAGAGTAGTGAGATTCAATATTATAATTTAAAATTCAATATAATTTTCTAAATTATAAATTTAATATTCATATATTAATTAATTTGAATAATACAAAATAAAAGAATAAATTCATGTATTAAAAGATAAGAGAGATTAGGCATCAGAAACACCTACACTTTTGGATGGGTATCATCCATGGGTATAAGGATCGAAATGTGTGTGGCTAATACCACACCGATGGTAATCTCTTATAGGTCAAGTGTGTTTCTCTGGTTTAAATTTTGGCATCAACATAATTTATTTACTCTTCTACCCTTTTTGAGAACTAAATAATTATAAAATATTTTACGTGAAATAACAAATGTGAAATACAAAAACATTTTATTCAATTAAAACTCA
The DNA here is from genome assembly GCF_009727055.1 of Benincasa hispida. Lineage (NCBI taxonomy): Eukaryota > Viridiplantae > Streptophyta > Magnoliopsida > Cucurbitales > Cucurbitaceae > Benincasa > Benincasa hispida. Next base: position 34,510 of record NW_024064986.1, read on the forward strand.
AATGTCATCTTTATGGTAAAAAACGAGATTAAGAAAACAACAATATTTCTAAATTCAAAAAGTATATCCTTGTAATTATATATAAACATAACACTTAACATTATATTTGTCAAATATATATATAAATAAAACTAAATATTATCTCCTTTTTCTTATATTTTTATTTAAATATAATGAAAGAAGGCCCCTAGGACAATTTAGTTCTTCCTTGATATTCAAATCGAATAATATGAAGAAAAAAAAAACGATAAAAACGCCGTTGTCAGGGATCGAACCCGGGTCACCGCGTGACAGGCGGGAATATTAATTATACATAAATATATTCACTAAAAGGTAAGAAAAAAGAATGGAGATGTAGGGTATCGATCCCTATACTTCTTGCATGCTAAGCGAGCGCTCTACCATCTAAGCTACATCCCCTTATAGTTAAGATGCACATTATAAAGTTAGAATACATGAACATATTTATACATAAACGTCTTTATTTTTGCCAAAATGAAAATAGTTCAACTAATATATTTTTTGAGTGTTGTAGAGATGAAGTAGACCTTTGACTTATAGAGAGAAAAATATCATCAATTACCACTCTACTTCAACGACTTATTTGCTAAAATAATAAAATTCAATATATTTATATATATAATTGCTCATAAATTGTATTGAACAAACCGTATAAATGTCAAAATTATATTGAACAAACTGTTGTTCTTGCTAGATGATTGTACAAAGAAGAAACATCAAAGTCATCACATAGAGACGGGTATTGTGGCACTTAATTGTTAAAGTTTTTAAAATGGTTCTAAATGTATTTTTGAGCTTTTGCAGATTACGTTTGGCATTGTCTTCGTTTTGTCAAAAAGCCATTTGCAAAAAATTTTAACTCGTTTAGTAAAACATATTTAAATTAAATTTGTTAAAACCACATTTAAAAATACAGTTAATTTCATTGTTACTTTTAAAAGCAGTATCTATTAGCTTTTAGATTCTCCTCAAATCAGGTAGAATTTTTAATTAATATTTTGTTTTTAATTTTATATTTTAAAAAGAAGATTTATTTGATATATTATCTATTTCTCTCCTAATCAAGTATATATTTTTTTTCATGAGTTAAATGCATCATTTTTTTAAGTATATCATATTGATTTTTTTAAAAATAAAGCTATTTTTCTTTATATTTAAAAATTAATCTATAGCAAACAAAATTTATCATACTAAATAATTATTTAAAATTCTAAATTAAAAAAAATTAAAAAATTTATTTTAGTTATTATATCTAAAATAAAATATTTTTTTATTTATTTACCAAATACTCTAACTTACTTTTTCATAAGCTGAAATTTTGTTAAACACTATTTTACTTCTTTTCACAGTTGATTTTTCTAATAGCACAACTACCAATTATTATTTTAAAAGTTTTAGTGTTAGTTGACCAAGAAAGAACGATGTGATTTGAATGTTAATCGTGATGTATCAATAATTAGGTAATCACGAATATGTTGGTCAAAATGATTAAATGCTTCATTCGAACTCTTTTGAAAAATGGATAAAAACAGACGCAATTTTGAAACCATTTTGCAAAATTATGGTTTTTTAAGACACTACACGAAGCTACATGGATGTGCAGGTTGAAGAGACCCAACGGAAATTGGAATCTCTATTATATACATATAAATATAAATATATGATTTTCTTTAAATTTAAATTTAAATTTGTTTTTTTAAATCTTGATCATTATACAAGTATGTTTTTCTAGAAAAGAAATAGTTTTTTTTATTTATTGTAGCTTATAAAAAAAATGGAAGTTTTTTTTTTTTTTTTACCATATTAAATTGAATTAAAAAAATGAAAAAAAAAAACATAAAAAAAATTATTATACTATTAGAAATTAGTAAATTTAATTCATTCTCAAATTTAGACAGAACAAATAAACTAAAAAGAGTCATTCTTTCCATATCTAGAAACAAACAGGTTTCAAATCTTCCCAAATCGTCAAGTCAGTAAAAAAACTATTGAATTAAAAAATTATTTGGCCAAATCTGCCTTAAATAATTTAATAACCCACATTATTTTAGTGAGTTAACTAACAATTTTCTAAAAATCATAGTGCCCCTTTTTCTTAAATTTTTTTATAGTAAAAACATAGAATCATTTTATTTTATGTGGCAATAAATAATCGAGTTCATTTGTAGTTCGTTAGGGTAAAATTTAGACAAATAAATAAACTTTAAAAATTTTTTAGGAAAAATATATTTTTGGTTCAATTTGAATTTATATGGTTTTAGTTCCTGAATTTTTAAACTGAATATTTTAATTTAAGAGTTTGAAAGTTTTATTTACTTGATTCCTAACATTAGTCATCAATTACCACGACTAGCATTATTTAAAAAAAAAAATTACAAAGAGAAAAAATGTCAAACTATTTACAGAAATAGTAAAAAAAAAATATTAATAGACATTGATAGATTCCTATTAGCATCTATCAGCCTTTATAAAAGAAAATTAAATTTTGTTATTTTGTGAAAATAGTTTCCCTTATTTTTCTATTTTTCAAAATTCTCTTTTCTTTTAAATTTGGAAAAGTATCAATATCTTTTTTTGTCCCTGTTTTTCTTTTCGCAACAAGATTGACCTAAACAAATTGGGAATATTTGAACATGGTTTTTGGAAATAAAGTTTTGATAATTATTTGCAGACTTTCTTTTAATATTTTATATTTTCTTCCCTTTTTCTTTCTTCTTTTTGCCTTCTTTGTCTAAACCCCTTCTCTATATTTCGTCCCTAATAACGATAATGCTCTCCTTTCTTCTATCTTCTTATATGACATACTTGTTAACAAACTTAAAATAGTTTTTCTTTTTAAGTTGAAAACATTAACATGTTTGTGCTGGAAATTTCCAACAACTTCATCCAAATCCAACAAAGAGGCCCATTCACCATGTCAATCACCCCTAAACTAAGAACTTCGCTTCTTTAACTGACAAAACTTATACCGACGACACCTTGTTGAAGACCCATGCATCCTCGATGCTCTAATTCTGAATATTGGAAAACCCTAAACTTAGACCTTCTATTCCTTTATTAGATAAGGTAGATGATGAATTTTTTTCCTTTTATGTGAAGGAGATGGGTTTATGAGAGATAAATTGATTTTAGGTTTTTTTTACCAACGAGAGATTTAATGATGGAAATTGAGAATACATAATTATACTATCATTAAGTGTGCATTTAATGTCGTGTTATATTGGTATTACTTTTCACTACAAGAATTTGGACTTTTTCCGACGATGAAAACCGTCGGAGAAAGTCAACAACCGTCGGGACAATCTATCCTGACGAAAATCCAACCGTCGGTTGCATCGTCGGGAAAGCCTTGTTGGAAAAAACCTTCTCCTACCCAAACAAGCCTCGTCGTCAGGAAAAAAAAAATATCTCAACGAAACAAGGATGGGGACTTTTTCGATCCTAAATGATATCGTCAAAAAAAGTTATTTCTCACGACAGTAAGAATAATTTTTTATCGCTGGAGAAGTCAGCTTCTACCGACGCTTCCTTTTGGCATCAAGCGATGGTTACTTATCCCAACGCTCAATCTACGATTTGACCGTCGCAAAAATTATCCCTTTATCGAGTGTACCTATTTAGCGTCGGAAAAAAAGGTAAAAAAAAAAAAAAATAGGCATGAAATTACACTTTTTTCCGGCCCTTGTACCGTCGAGATTACATATTCAGGCGTTGGAAATATCTTTTTTCTTTATTTACTAAATTATATATATATATTACAAATGTCATACCTGTTTGAATCTTACAAATATCAAATAAACTAAAATAAAAACTGATAAAATTAATCAGATGTCTACAATATTAAATAATATCTAGAAAACATGTTTGAATCTTACAAAGATGTCGAATAAAAAACTACTAATAAGATTCGTTTTAAATATAACATAACATCCACAAATTTTTAACTCCGAAATAACATTACATAATATCCACAAAGTACCTATAAAATGCAATTTCTACAACCTAACTTAGCTTGTTGGGAGATGCATCTTCAACATAAATCTCAATATACCTACAAAATATAAATTTAAGTAAGTTTAATGCTAAATATACCATATACCGATCTCAAAATGAATATAGAACTTAAAACTTAACTAAGAATATTAACGAATTGAAACAAATCAACTCAATTTATATATTTCAATCTCAAACTCAATATAGAACTTAAAACTCAACTTAAACATAAATGTAATTATACATTTACCCCTATACCAACTTTAAACCCAACATAAGAACATTAACAAATATAAATGAACTTTATTCAATTTCTCTTCCCTACCCTCACTTTAGCCTCAAATTTGTATTTACACATTTTAAACTCAAACTCAATATACAAATAACAATCTCAACATCAATATATAACTTAAAACTCAACTTAAGCATAAACATAATTAGACAATCTATTGGATTTTTTGTCCTAAAACTCGTAGTTTGTAAATTGATAAATATATTCAGTTTTGTTTTTCGATAAAATTGTTATTGAAATTGTAATCTTGAATTCAATAAACTAAGGCCCTGAGACTATTTAATGTAGATTTGAACTTTATGTGATGACATAAAACATGGATCAAACTCGAGTATATAGCCTAAAATGGTCTATAGTATAGGGATAAGGTTGCGCGCCTTGTTTTGGGGACATTATGGATGCGGCCTACTTTGTTGTTAGTACAAATGATGTGATCTTGAATCATTCATATAGAGATATATGAGTAGGGGTATCCTATGCAATGAGTTTGTATAAGACTGGACCAATGACTATTAGTCATTTTTGCTTTATAACACCGTTTACTGTATAAAACTGACTAATTCAAATTTGATGACCTAGGTAACTCGATCTCAATCCTGAGCTAACTATGAACTCCTGTTCATTCGAGATTATCCTTAGATCTGCATGGGTGAGAGCAGCTCAACAGCGTTGGCCTAATAAGCCTCCCATTTCAGGGGTAAGACCGGGTAAATAGCTGGGGANGCAGCTCAACAGCGTTGGCCTAATAAGCCTCCCATTTCAGGGGTAAGACCGGGTAAATAGCTGGGGACATAGGGTGCAAGACGGACTTCACTCCTACGTGTCTCTAGTGGTAGTGGATAGGTTGTTCCCTTAAGTGCTGACTTCGTAATTAGAACAAGGGGCCCCACCCTCTCTCTAGGTTGAGAGGGACTCGATTTGTTGGTTACATCACAAATCAATTGTTCTTTAGAGGCTCAGTGGAACTGAAGGAACAAGAAGTATTCTCGGGGGTAAAACGGTATTTTGACCCAGCCAAGACCACGAGCAACCTGTGAAAGATTGACTTACTGGTTATGGTTATATCAGATGGACAGAAATATATCTACAGTGAGGGGAGTGCAACTACGGGACTTTAGTGGAATGACCCGTTAGTTAACAAATGTTGATTAATTAGATTAAAGAGTTTTACCAGTTAATTTCAGATTGTTGAAGCCTATGATCTGTAGGTCCATTAGGTCCCCCTGCTAGCTCATATGGATTAAACTTAGAATAGTATGTTGGATTAATTCGAATTGTTCAAATTAGGAAAAGGGATTAAAACCGACAAGTATATACGATATCGCTATTGGTTTTTTGTATGGCGCTCTATATTCAAATGTCATTTGAATTTTGAAAATATGAATGCGGATTCATGTTCAGCAAGTAAAAAGTAGTCAAGAGGGTCAAAACTGTAAAAAGTCAAAGGGTTGACTTTTTTGCTAGGGAAAGTCAAAGTTTAACTTTGACCAAATGTAAAAATACCATTTTGCCCTTGACTAGAGTTAGTGGAATTATCCAATATTTTTGTTGGATAATCCCACTAACTTAAGTGGACTATGTGTAAACATTATAGAATGACACATAGCCCACTTTGGTTTAGCGCTTTGTGAGATGTTTTATTGGTGAGTTTTTACATGCATTAGATGCATGTAATAGTTTTATAAAAGGAAGTTTTCTTTTGAAATAAACTTCTTCTTTCCTTTTTAGCAAGCTGAATTTTCTATAATTTTGGTTTCCAAATTCTCACCAAAATTTCCTTTTTCTCACATTCACCTTGAACCTCCCTTTCTTCACTTTTCATTCCTTATTCATCGGGTCCCACAACCCGGTTCTGAGTCCAGAGAATAGCAAGGAAACTCTAGTGGTGGTCCGATAGAGTTCGGGTCGAGATTCAGCAAGGAAAAGAATTTTTCGGGAGCTACAAAGATTGTACACTATCCCTTTTAGTTTATTGTTTTTTTTACATTTGCATGCTAATTTTCTTTTAATTAGAAGCAATTAGAGTGTAATTAGATCCTTATTCCACTGCGTATCTCTTGTGTTCCATCACAATCACCCCTACACCAACGGGAACCCAACATAAGAACATTAACAAATTCAAATAAACTTTATTCAAAATAAATATAAAACTTAAAACTCAACTTGAGAACATTAACAAATTGAAATAAACCAACTCATATTTACATATTTCAATCTCAAGCTCAATATAGAACTGAAAACCCAACTTAAAACTTAAACATAATTATACATTTATTCCTATACCAATTTTAAACCCCACATAAGAATATCAACAAATTCAAATGAATTTTGTTCAATTCTCCACCCCCTCCTCCCCCTAACTTATTTTAATCACAAACTCAATATAGCATATACCTATCTCAAAATTATTCTCAATCTCAATATAGAACTTAAAACTTAATTGAGAACATTAACGAATTGAAATAAACCAACTCATATTTACATATTTCAATCTCAAACTCAATATAGAACTTATGTGGAAACTTAACTTAAAAATAATTATACATTTACCCGTATAACAATTTTAAACCCAACATAAGAACATTAACAAATATAAATGAACTTTATTCCATATCTCCTTCTCCCCACTCCTACCACCACCACCCACATCTCAAAATTAATATTAAACTCAAATTAAACTTAAACATAACTATACATTTACCCATATACCAACTTTAAACCCAGCATAAGAACAATAATAAATATAAATGAACTTTATTCAATCCCCTCCCCACCCCCCAGCCTTAAACTTAATATAGCATATTCTCATATGAAAATATCAAACTCAATATAAAACTTAAAACTCGACTTCAAAATATTAACTATACTTTACATAACTATACGTTTATATTGTTACCATAACTGCAAGATAACAACATATACAGTCTTCTAATTAGTTTACTACGAAAGTTGAAGAGCTTATACCTAGTTCGATTTATCTCCTTGTGATTGAGTTATAAGATCATAACTTTCATATCATCCATCTCAGTTTGTCTTCTTTCTTCCAATTCGTCCAATCTAGCCAATCTAATCTTTAAGGATTGTATCTCTTGTTGTTGCTCCTCTATAACTTTCGAGGAGGATGAACTCGACAATAACTTATTTTTCTTGATTTTTTAGACTTGGGTGCCCTACCAGGGTTCACTCTTGTGCCTAACACCTGCTCACATGTATCTTCTAGCACCTGCTCGCATATTTCTTCTTCTGATATTGGTTCAAACCCTTCCTAGGTGGAGGCTTCTCTCAGCTAGACCATTTGACTCTACATCAATAATTTAAACAAATAATTGTATGACATTGTATATAAATAAAGTTACACTAAGGAATAAAAACTTATATATGCATCATTAGTGACCTAATTAACAAATGAGTTGTCGCTCTTAGAATGCGTACGCTTAAATAAGCCTACTAGGTCCATTGTTTGTTTGTCGAGTCCTCTCTGTAGAACAATTCACATAGAAGATATTAATAATACTTTCTTAGAAATCAAATATAGAAATACTTTTATTTCTATCATGGATTCTCGTATGCATATGTAGAACAAGCTGTATGAGTGAACTTTAGAGCTGACCAATTCTTTTGATTATTCTCTGCCACTTTCTAATAAAATGAGAAATTAAGAGAAAATTAGTAATTGAAATGCAAGTAAACCGAAATAAACACAAAAGTTCTTACTTTCCATTCAGTGGATTCAAACTTAGTGCATATAAAGTATCAATCTTCGATGGCATCTTTAAGTCAATTAGGTGGGTGTTTTCGTGCCTCTTTAGGATTTGCATATTCTTTTATAGTGTTTGTGTAGTTCTGACCTATACTCTTTAACCGATATTTTCATCTATTTATCGATGAAATCATTGACTAGTTGGTTGGACACGTCAAACAGAAAATGATTCTGAATTAAAAAATAATAATAACTAATTAGTATCCATAAACACGAATATATATAATTTGTAAAATATCAAATAACCATCATACCATTAGTCGACTTTTAACAAGCTCTCTAGTTTCTATTGGTACCTCTCTCCATGTTCAATAACGAACAAAAGGATTCTGGAACGTTGGTACCAATGACATGCTAAACTTTTTTGCATTATAACAAATTGGTTTCTCCCATACAGGGTCAATCTCGAAAGGAATTCTCCCAAATGCTTGGACATTTTTATCCAAATCAATATTCCGAGAGTATCCACGTGTCATCCTAGTATTATAAAATTGGCCTCTAAACAAATTATACATTGATTTAAATACAAATTGAATACAAACTATACAAATTATACGCTAATTTAAATACACATTATACATCTTTTTATAAAAAGAAAATATGTATATAAAATAACTTGAATTATCTCCCACGGAGGATGATGCAGCGATATGCTCGAAGTCTAGATACTCCATTAATGCCTCCTTATTGGCGTGACCTACCATTGTTCTTGTGCAAACAAAAATATATATTATACAACAATATGTAAGTTGTGAAATGAAAAAGAAGATAAATATTTACATGATTATTTCGTATTATTAAGATGTTCATTGAGACTCAAACTCCTATCAGAAGATGGTTGTACATCCTCTTCCTCGTCATTTATGAAGTCAACATCAACTTGTTTAATTATCCGTTCTTCTACGACTATAGGATCAACATCAACTCTACATAAACTGGTATCATTCATTGATTCATCAATTATACAAGGAATATTATTCACAACTTCTAATAACTCAAGTTGGTCATTCTCATGTTCTTCTACTTCTGGCATTCCTACAATGCTTATTTTGGACTACTTGCACCACTTTCCAATTATTACCATATTCGGGATCGTTGAGGTAAAATACATGTTTAGCTTGATTGGAAAATACAAAAGGCTCGTTAACAAACCAATGACGAGCTGTATTAATTGATATATACCCCAAATCCATGTGTACTCTATTAGTCTTTTTAGGGTCTGTGTCGAGCCATGTACACTTAAACATAATTATGTAGGAACTCGTTTACAAAGACATCCATGAGCGGAAGGGGATCATCCAAATTCCATTTCGATTGAAAACATAAATTTATAGTGAACATAGATTATGCATTTTAACAAAAATTATAGCATGCTTTTTAAACAACAAAAAGGGTTCAAGTGATTATACCTTTAAAGAACACTTATTCGCGTAAATCCCTCAAACTATCACGAACTCTACAAACAGCAACAAGAACTTGAAGACCCTCTTCAAGTAAATCATGAACCAAAAGGTTGAAGACACTACCACTTGGTATCCTCGGCATTCTCAAGGTGAGAACCCAGGAGTGGTGGGCTCTGACTATTTTGGTTGGAGGGAGTTTGAGAGTTTGGAGGAGAAAGACGATTGAAGAAGAAGCACTATTGTGTAGTTTCTACTTCAATCGTTTAGTGTAAAGACTCCTATCATATAGGCTCTACTATATCGTGTAAATCACTTAGGAAGAAGAAGAAAACGGTTTTCCTTTTATTCTTTTTCCCATAAAAAATCACTTAACCACCCACTAAGGTGGTTAGAGAGAAAAAAGGGATTATTATTCTAAAAAATAAATAATAAAAATAAAAATGATAACCAACTTATCATATTATATTTATAATCTATAGTTTAAATATTGCATTACATACAATATAAACTATAGTTCTTTTTCTCTATTTTATGGCATTTAATATAAATCATATTTATATTAAATTTAACAACTATAAATCTTATTCATAAAAAATATATTTGGAAGCAGATCATCCAAACCCCCATTGTGAATGAACGCGTACATTTATAGTCATACAGAACAGATTATGCATAAAACTTAAACAACATCATGCTTCTGAAATAAAAACAAAGGATAAGAGATTATACCTTTGAAGAACCGTTCTTCAAGATAATCCCTCCAACGAGCTCGTTCACGAATGCAGCGAACAAGTATCGAACTCCCTTGAACAAGCAGCAAGCAGCAACTCGATCCTCGAACCAAACTAGACACTACCACTTGGTGACATTGGTATTCTCGGTGTGAAAATCCATGAGTGGTGGGCTCTGGCTAATTTTGGTTAGAGGGAAAGTTTAATGTTTGGAGGAAGAAGACGATTGAGTAGACGAACAAGCGAAATCATGTAGATGATGAAGTCTACCGCATAGACAATGTAACTCGATTGTTTAGATATTGAAACTATTGGATAGTCTCTTTAGCAATCGTGTAGCAACTCGATTGTCAATTCTTATCTTACAGAATAATTAGAAAATTATTTTCATTTATCCCACGTTTTCCATAAAAACAAATAACTACCCATTAAGGGTGGTTATGGAGAAAAAGAAGTTAATTATCAAATAATTAATAAATATAAATAAATATGATAACTAATTTATCATATTATATTTATAACCTATAGTTTTAATATTGCATCATATACAATATATAAACCATAGTTCTTTTTATCTATTTTATGGCATTTAATATAAATCATATTTATATTAAATTTAATAACTATGAATCTTATTCATAGAAAATATATTTGAATCATATTCAAATATTTGTTCCTCTAATTAAACAATAATGTATCGAATACATTATATCAATTATTTCATATATAATTGGATTAATTTAATTATATCTTATATAATCAAATTTCCTCTTATTAATTTGAACATTTCAAATTAACCCAAAAACTGGTTCTCAACTTGAATCCATTGAGCTACCAAGGGACCTTATGGACTTGTAGCTTGAAGCTCTAACAGTACGTGAATAACTGACTACACTCTTTAATCACATTATCCACCATCCATTAATTGCCGAGTACTCCACTAAAGACCGATAGTTGCACTCTTCACACTATAAATATACTTATGTGTCCATTGGATATAACCAATGAATAGTACGATGACCCTTCACAAATTGCTCGTAAGTACAGCTAGGCCAAATTACCGTTCTGTCCCTGTAATTACATCTAACTCTTTAAGTACCACTGGTCCCTCTAATGAACAATAGATCATAGTCCCACTATGAATAAAGCCCTCTCGAGCCAAGAGAGGGTGTGGCGCCACATTGTGCAAGACCCGAAATCAGCCCTTAAGGGAGCAATTTATGTACTTACCCCTACTTCGGGGAAGGAGTGAATTCCATCTTGTGTAGTTGAGTTCCCAGCTCCCTAATCAGACAAATCCCCAAAATGGTAGGCTTATTGAATCAACGATCTAGCCACTCTCACCCATGCAAATCAAATGATCGTCCTCATAGGCAACAGTTCATAACTCACTCAGGATTAAGGTCATGTTACCTATAGTCATCTTAGTGAAATGAAAGTCTCAATTATGAACGGTGTTAGATAACGAGACTAAACATTTCGTGGTCCAGTCTTATACAAACTCATTTGTATAGAATATCCTCGCTCGCATGTCTAATACATGAATGATTAGGATCAAATCATTTATAGCACTTTACAACATTCATAACACCTACAAAGTAGGCCATACTCGTAGTGTTACCATGATAAGCTATCCAGCTTTATCCATATACTACAGACTATTTAAGTTATCACTTAAACATGATCCACTTGTATGTCTCCACATACATGTTTAAGTCACAACGATAACCATGGATCTTAGTATATTGGTTTGTGGTTAATGCAACTAAAATATCATATATTTCATACACTGAAGTGAACAAAATATCATATATTATTAATCAAAGAATTTTGTTCATACAAGAGTTTACAAGCTACAAGACCCTACGAGATTTAGGACATCAACTCCAATAGAACAAACATGGTTAGTGGCCCCAAAGTCAATAATCCAGGCAAAATCATCATTCTCCACTAAACAAGTCTCTAAAACAAGCAAATCATATTTACCTTGTTTGGCCTTCTTATTCTCTGCCAAATATCTGGGGCAGCTTCTCTTCCAATGCTCGTCCTGGTTGCAATGGAAACATTTTCCCTTGTCAATCCTCACTGGTTGTTTACCCCTTGGAGCAGTAGCTTGTGGGTTAGCAGGTGCCTTCCCATTACCACCCTTCTTCTTCTTCCACTTTCTGGTGTCGGAGGAAGAAGGTGCAGACTTATTTCTAGAGGTTAAACCTTTGTGAAACTTTTTAAATGATAAAGCAATATTTGCTCCACCTTTCTTCTCCTTGCTTTTCAACAAGGATTGAAAAGTCTACAACTCATCGAGTAGAGTTGTAAGGTTGTAGTCAATTCTGTTCAGGACAACATTGCTACGGAAATAAAGGAAGCTATCTGGTAATGATTCTAGAATTATGCTATCTTGACTGACCTTATCGATGCTAGACCCGTTCATCTCAGCCACATTGAAGTGGATCATCATATTGAGAACATATTCCCAAACAGATGACCCCTCTTGCATCTATGAGTTGAAGATGTATTTGAGAGTGTCGTGCCTACTGAGCAGACGATTGTCCGAACATTCCCCTCAGGGACTCTATGATCTCGCGTGCAATGACCATGGGCTCATGCTTCTTGGCCAAAACTTCGTTAAGGTTGGCCAAGATGTATGCTTGGGCCTTCTCATTCGCCCTTGTCCATCGCTTGTATGCCTCCCGAACATTTTGAGGAGCAGTAGGAGCTGGAACAGGAGGACATTCCTCTGTGAGGACGAATCTGAGATCATCGATGATTAAAGTCGTGTTTATTGTATTTTCTCAACTAGTATAGTTCTCGCCAGTTAGTTTATTGGCAACAAGCAAACTTAAGGACGCGGTAGCCATAATTAAATTGCTGAAAAATAACTTAATAAGTCTAATTGTATTAAACCAATTTTATAAAACCAATCAAGTTTTAGCAAAATAGTCTAGTGTACCCTAAGTAACATCTATTTTGCAAACCTATTCTTTGGTGTGATAACTTGGTGTTGTGGCTACAAATCCCGTTTTTCACGCTCAAACGAAGCACATAGTGATATTCACTTTGTCCATGATATGGTTTTAAAACGGTATCTTGATGTTCGATATGTTCCTTCGGAGGAGCAGTTGACGATTTCCTTACAAAGCTCTTGCCTCATCATCAATTTAACTATCTTCGTTCCAAACTTGGGCTCGTTGCATCTCCCCCATGTTTGAGGGGGATATTGGTGACCTGTGACTCAGTAGTGTATAGCTGGCAGCCTCTGTGTAAATATCTTAAGAATGTTCGAGACCTAGATTAGCTAAAAGTCTGTTATCATTCCTCCAATCCCTTGTAAACACGTAGCCCTAAGTTTTTGCTCTTTGTATTTTTCCATTCGTTGGTAATTGTACATAAACTCTGTATAGAGACCTCTTCAATGTAATAGAGAGGAAACATATACTGCATACTAGAGACAAGAGTATTCAATACTCCTACTTGTCCGGATTTCCTTTTCTCTATTTTCTTTAAACTTCTCTGAAAAAATTATGATTTGTGGTGAAGAAAACTGTGGGAAGAAACTCCAGTACTGTGTGTGTGTATATATATATATGGAATTCTTCTTTGTAATCTTCTTCTCTTCCACATATATGTTAGGTTTTATTTATGGATTAGTTATGGAATATTTGATATATTTTAGGGATTAGAAAACATCTACCATGTTCTCATTTTATAAAGTTTCCTCTATTTTTAATTTTCTTCTACTTCCATCTGTTCCTTCCACCGATCTCTATTGGGAACATTTTTCTATAAATTTTTACTGCTACTAAGAAAGGAAAAAAAAAAAAGCATTTGCAATAGCTGTTCCTATATTTTTTAGATATAGATTTCTTTACTTTGTTTTATAACTATTTATGTACATTAAACAAATGCCATTATCTACTGCTAATAAATGTTTTGAAACCAAAAAAGAAAAAAAAAAAAAAAAAAAGGGTTAAGTTTCACTGTTGATAGTCAATTTGAAACAAAAAGTATAGATATAGATATCCTATGTTACTAGTACGTATATGTCTGTCTCTTATACACATCTAGATGTGTATAAGAGACAGGTGTAAATGTGTAATCTTTGTGAGTAATAGTTATTTGTCATTTTTATTGTCGTGCAATCTTATTGGTGTAAATGTGTAATCTTTGTGAGTAATAGTTATTTGTCATGATCTGTTGTTTATATTCAATGTACATCGGAAGTCATGTTACCCATTGAAAGTATAGAGCATCAAAGTTATATGTTTGAGTTCAAGTGTACTTAAAAAAAACTACTTAAGGTAGAAAAAATTGTAAAAGAAGCGATGAAGTTGTATAACTGCAAATTCAACTATTAAATATGTTGTCGTTACTACAATTTATAAATTTCATTTTTGTGTATTGTGCATTAATTGTATGTGGTGTTTATGAAGTGTTGAACATTAATAAGTAAAATATGGATGAATGATTCATATGATATGAACCATTATAAGCAGTGTACAATATGATATACGAGTAATGTATCTGTACATACTGTATTGTTTAGCAATGTACAATATGATATACGAGCAATGCATCTGTACATACTGTATTGCTTAAGTTATACATGAGCTTGAATTGGAGTATAAGCATCTTTGTTTTACGTTTGAACAATATGGAAGTTGGACACTTTTATAGCACTCCCAAGCATGCATGTATATACATCATTTATTTCAAATAAATGCATGTCTATACATCATTTATTTGAAATGCACCTACTTATTACACCATTGATATAATATAAGTGGTAGAATACATATAACAAAAACGTTACTAAATATACATGATTTATAAAATGCCCATCATATATTGTTGAATACACCCTCTAGCGAAAAAGAGATTGAAGTACACTTTCTACAATAGTAAAATTTTGTTAAACTCGAGTCCAATCGAACTAGCAAAAGCATTAAAATCGAACTAACAAAAGCACTAAAACATACGTTTATCACTACTCTAAACGTGCACCATCTTCTGTGTGTTCCCTCTAGTGTTATTATCCCTACAATTTTCATTTTTCGTCCATGCTAATGT
This sequence comes from Benincasa hispida, assembly GCF_009727055.1. Taxonomy (NCBI): domain Eukaryota; kingdom Viridiplantae; phylum Streptophyta; class Magnoliopsida; order Cucurbitales; family Cucurbitaceae; genus Benincasa; species Benincasa hispida. The sequence continues at coordinate 49,777 of NW_024064986.1, forward strand.
GAAGTTGACTAGCTTACTCAATTACTAGTCATTTGACAATAAAAAATATTATCCCACAATTGTATTTATGTTTCAGGAATCATGAATATTTGATACTAAGATATTGTTCATCATTATTGACGTCAATATTCAATTTAAAGAAATATTCGTCATTAAAAATTTTAATCTGTACTTTTATATAAACGCACATTCATATTTTTTGAACGATAGCGTGAACACCAAAATTCTTGTTGAAGAGAAAAAAATTCCTTGTCATACGCAACTTTATAAATCAATACTAAAAAATAGTTGCTCATACTATATACCCAAACATAAACATGTTTGTCATGGTCTTTCTAACCTGCATTTCCCTCTCTGTTTCATGCAGCATATGAGGGTGACTTGCTTTTTTCACTAGTTAATGCCTAAATAACGAAATATTGAGCCCATATCACTCGAGTCACTCAAACTAATAGTAAATACAAACTGCTCAAGTGGCCAGATATCGGTGTTTCTTGCCAAGAAAATCATGCTTTACAGAGCTACTTTCCTACCTTATACATACAGAGTGCACATCCACATTTCTTTTCCCTTGTCCACACAACCTTGAACTAACAAAATAGGTTCAGATACCAGTTTGATGTTTCTTCTCAGGTGACTTCTGGGGGTTGGATAGGGTAATAAGCTGCTCAATTTTCTGTTTCCAAAGTCATGAGAAAAGAAACCGAAATAAATGGAAGAAATAGGAAATAAGAGAATTAGATCAATGAAGAATAAAACAATTAGGTTAATGATATTCCATCTACCTGAGCAATCTATTCTTGAGCTCCATGTGGACATTGTAGTACCTAGTATTTCAATTTTTTTCGTTGTAAACTACCCACCAATTCACATTATTAGAAGGCATTAAGCTCACTCCTTCCATTATGTTCACAGCCCACTCTACTTATCTCAGGACCGGCCATGAGCATAATGTTTTTGACAAATGGATGTCCTGATTTCTTGAAAAGTGACTTGCTAGCTCATGCTTTGCTCTCAATGAAACATTAATGGTTTTGAACAAGATAATTATCAAAGGGCAATGACTAGGCTGCACCTAATCTCATGCATCTCTCCCTTAGTAGATAGTAAAAAAAATATATCAATTCAATTTTTAAAAAAAAAATTGACACATGGAAAATTTTTATTGAGCAATTGGCTAGGCTACACAAAAATAAGTGCAGCAAGTTTTTTCCCGATATCAAATAGAGAGTTGATGGGAGAAAACAAGCATTTCATTCTAATTTAGTTGACAACTACTAGAGACCAGCAGCTATCATTCTCTTGATAAGTATCAATTCCAATTATTTCCTACAGTAGTAACCACAGAACTGATAATACCTTGACTGATCTATTGACTTCTTCCAGCTTCTGAAGTAGCAGTTCCTGAGACAATATACTTCTGTGTTCCTTCGACACATAATGGGATGATCTGGTAGTCTGCAGGATTACAAGAGCTATAAGAATGGCAAGAACTAAGCAAACAAACACAGCTCTATCGAAGCTTGACATCCGACATAAATTGAGCTCTCCTAGATGAGATGGAAAAGCAATAAGCAGAAAGAAATCCAAATATGCACAAACAGAAAGAAATCATAATGTCAATGTCTGTTTCAAGTAACCGCCTAGAATTCATTCAATTCACTTTCTATTATGATTTTGTATCCCTTTAAAGTTTCTTGTACTTTTTAGGATTAATCTCTTTTCATTGTTGGGATAAAAATTGATTGTTTCCATTAAAAAAAAGAAAAGTCATCTTAGTTTGCATATTTTTAATCCTTGAAGGAAAAGAATTTCCCCAAACGAGAGGAAGTATTTGTAAAGGGATATGATGAGGATGCCTATGGGAGTATCAACCTAGTTGAGATGCTCTGGTGCACCTACTGATCCATAGAACTCCGAATTATTATAATTATCTTGTATCGTTGTATCTTGAGCATTGTATTTTGAACAATAGTCTCTTTTCATTATATCAATGAAAAGTTTGTTTCCGTTTAAAAAAAAAAAAGAAAAGAAAAAGGACGTATAGTTTGCATTTTAATTTTACATTTTTTGGGCACAATATGAGTGCCTAAACAGTGGGAATAAAAGAATCCTTATCTCCATAAGGCCTCCATGTCACAGAAAATAAATGAATTAATCTCTGAAACAAGTGGCACCAGCGAAAATTTTCTTGTGGAGGCCCATGGCACCGACACAACTTGGAAGCACTCTTTAAAAGCCCATATCACTTTTATTCTACGGTCTATCCACCATACCAATTGACAGACTTATAGAAACCATGTGTCTATGCCCCCCTGATTTTGACAGCTAAACTGAAAAAGGAATGAAGAAAGAAAAAGAAAAAGAAAAGAAAAGGAGTCTCAAAGCTGGCAAGGATCTAAAGCAAAGGCCAATTCATACCTTGAACCCTCTTGATGGAGATTTTAAAACAGTTGGTCCCTCCATCGATATTGAAGCAAGGATGCTATCTCCTTCAGCAGTTATTGAAGTTCTATTCCAACTCCTGCCAAAATCTTGAATGACTTTTGAAGCTTCTCTTACAATTATCTGTTGAAATGCAAGAACTGAGCATCTCTACTGACATCAATATAAAGAAAAGCAGTGATAACTGGAAGAACAAAAAGTGAGAGTACTTGTGAGGCGTATATGGGTAATATTAGTAGGATATTAGCAAGGGATTTTATGGGTAATTAACTAGTGTTGTCTTGATTATTAGTAAGGGAAGTTAGAGATCTTAGAGGGTGTACATTTTTGTGAGAGTTCCCATCGTGGAACTTTGGGAGAGTAGCATCTCGAAAGGCAATGGTATATTATAACCGTTAAAAGTATGAATAAAATTAAATTTTGAAAGGCCCCTAGTTAGGGAAATAGTAGGATTATTAGAGAATATCAATATGGTTATTAGGAGGGACATATTAGTAATTAGCTAGTAAGTTTGTTAGGACTTTTTGATTATAAATAGAGGGAATGGGTTGAGAGGAGGGTATGAAGAATTTTGTGGGATTTCCTTTGGGGAATTTGGGAGAAAATTCTCAGCCCTCTAGAATGTGTTGAGGTATATAGTAATATCTTTATCGATATTGCAATATAATTCTATCTTTTAGTGTTCTTGTTTGTTTTTTGTGTTCTTGAGTGTTCTTGTTAAGAGGAATCCTAACAAATTTACTGTAATTTGTCAACTTGAGTTTTTGGGTTGATCGGTAAATTAACATGGTATTAGAGAAAAAGGTCCTATGTTCGAACTTTTGTAATGTTAATTCCCCTCCAATTAATATTGATTTCCTCATGTTGGGCCTTTTACAAATCTTCAAGCCCACAAGTGACGGGAGTGTTATAACTATTGGTATAATTAAATTTAGTGTAACTCATCAACTTAAGCTTTTGGGTTGATTGGTCATTTAACAATAATTTCCCTTGATATTGAAATATATTTACTATCTTTATGTTTTTTGTGTTTCCTTTCCTCTTCCTTTTTACGTGGTATCCTAACAATTGGTATCCGAGCACATTCTTCCTTGGAAGATTGGAAAAAAAATAATAAAGGGCTAAAAAAATTAGAAGAGAGGATGGATGGTTTCGAGAGACATTGTTGAGATCAAAGGTATGTTGCACAGTCCATGTATGAAAGTATCGAGCAATTGATGACAAGAATTCGCAAAGCACCAGATTTTAGGAGAAGAGCAACATAAAGCCTTAGTAATGAAGGTCAAATCCAAAATTTCCAGTGGTAAGTTCAAAATCTCATCCTCCACCGTGGAATGTTCTTCGCAGAAATTGAAAGGCAACGAGTGGGAAGGGAAAGTGGGTGATCTGAAATGCTCAGATTAAAGCAAAGTCTCCCTAGAAGAAGGATGAGAGAGGACGCGAAGCTAATGAAATCCCCGGGAACAAAAAATGTGCTATTGAAAAAAAAAAATGGCAGAGGGATTGGTCTGTAGCAACGCTGAACCAAAGATGAAAAAATCTTTATCGATGTAAATATCGATAACTTGAATTTACGGATATATCAATGAATATTATGGAAATATCACGAATATCACCGAAATTTATATATGTAAAAAAAAAATTGTGAAATTTTAGTGAAATTTTAAAACAAACTTATTTAAGTAATAAACTATGACTTCAAGCATATAACTCAATAATTAGAAGTCAAATATGATTAGTAATGGAATAATAGATAATAGTGAAGACCGAAAAATGAATATCTCATGATAAAGTCTTAGTTATACATATAAAAGGTTAAATACAACGTTTAATAGTAAGATGAGTATCTAGGAAGTACTAGCCTCACATTCACATAATTTATTTGATAGTGATATTATTGCTCACAAGTTGTAATATGTTCAAAATTTCCAACATAATTGGACGTATGTCATACATGAGTATCAATGTCGATCCCAATGATACCAGTAAGAAGATAAGATATACCTTGGATCAAACCATATTCCATCTAAATGATGAGCGAAGATGCTCTGAAGAATGTAGAGTGGATCATTTTCTTCATCGCCCAGCTCAGCCCCCAACCTCGAGCAAATCTAGATAGTCAATAGTTTTCTCGACCTTGTCTACTTCAGCATGCATATCCCTTATTTTCAACTTCATAATATACAAGCAGAAAACTATGGGAAGAAGCAAAACTCACATCAATTTATGTTTGAGGTGAAATGATGTGAAAGTGAATGAAGTTAAAATATAGGTTCTTTTCTATATATATTATTTTTTTAGAAATCAAAGTTTTGTATGGTAAAAACAAAAAAACAAAATTCACATTAATTCAAGTTTGTTGTGAAATGAAGTGAAAATTCAATAGAAAAAAGTTTGAATGAGATTAAAACATACAATATAGTTATTTTTTCAAATTGTATTGCTTGGAAATGAAAGTTTTAGATGGTGAAAATAAGCAAAATTCAAATAAATTCAAAAAGTTCAAATGAAAATATAGGTTTTTTGTGGGGATTTTTTTTTTTCAAATTCAGTCTTGGAAATGAAGATTTTGGACTGAAGAGGCTGAAAAAAGTTAAATTTGGAAATTGGAAAAAGTTAGAAACTGAAAATTGAGAGAAAAAAGCGACAGTCGACAGCTAGTGATATTTGGGCGATATATCTGCAATATTTTGGCAACTTATCTACAATATTTTGGCAGTACTTCCATGTTTTTGTAAATATATCAACGATGTATCAACAATATTGGTGATATTTCGTGGATATTTGAGAAAAAAGATGTTATCCCCTTATATCGCTATCAATATCAGAGATTTAACAATATTTTAGCGATAAATAGATGAAATATCGCAATTTTTTCCACGCAGAGGCAAAAAGTGGTTGGATGTAAAGATCAGGGGTGTTAAAAAATCGATTAGATCCAACAAACCAAGCCGAGTCGAACCGAACAAACTGGTTTGGTCCAGTTTTCTTCAAATTAAATGGCTATTTGGTTCAATAGCAAAGAAAATTGAAAATTTCGGTTTGGTTCTCAACTCACTGTGACAAAAATCTATTATTAATCAAATCGAAATTATATATATTGTCGAAAAAGGGTTGGTTTGCCCTAGGGGTTTATTTGTAATTCTCTTATGGGCCTAGGGCTTCCTGTCTGTCTATTTATTTGAGCAGTCTTTCTGTATTTCTGTGTAACTTAATAATAAGATTTGATCGTGGTTTTTTCTCCCTAGCCTAGGGTTTTCCACGTAAATTAGTCGTGTGTTTTTTCCTTCTTCTTCTTATATTTTTATCATGGTCTCAGAGCCAGGGGATAAAACTCTAGGCCATAAAACCCTAGCCACCTGAGTCTCCTTCGACGACCAATTTTGAGATAGCAAACACGATTAAGGAAGCTGTCCAACAATACCTAGAGACCGCCTTACCTCGCCTTCTTCAACAAATGAGTGCCACCGGAACGACAACCCAATCCATCGATGGACAGATCGGATCGCGCCCAACCAAAGAGAATCGGCGTCCAAATCTGAGCGATGCCCAGCCTCACTTCAGCCGCGGACCCATCGATCTCCCAGGTGCAGATGGTGTTGGGCGAACAGATCCGATCGCAGCCCAACCTTCCTCGAATCCAGAACAGTCGACGGCGATCAGATCTGTCGACCTTCTAGCAGCTTCCGCGCACAACAGGCCGGTAGATCTCCAGCAGGCTTCGCACAAACCAGACGAGAGCTCACCAGATCGATCAATAACCCTAGGGTTCGAAGCCGCGGCGACTTTTCTGGCTCAACTAGCCGCGGCCTCGTCGGTGGGTTTTCTAACCAGTAACTTCCAGTGGTAGATCGGCCGATCCTCTCTGACTGCAATGACGCCAGTCCGGTCGCTTTTCCGGCGAACTCTCCGGCAAGTCTGACCGGGGCGTGTTCTGATGAAATTAAAAGCAGATTTCTTTTCCTCCAACAACAACTCGCGGATTTTGGGTCGGTTCTTGGTACAAACTCAAAACTTGTTCAACCGGAATCGTCCAATTTACAACTAGGCTCCGAGAACTCGGTAAACTCTTTCCATTCTTACCTACTACAAATTTATTATCTGGATCAATAGGACACTCTGCAGGAATTATTATTGGAGAAAAGTTGAATGGCGAAAATTATTTCTCCTAGTCTCAATCCATCCGAATGGCTCTGGAAGGAAGACAGAAATTTGGCTATCTAACTGGGGAGATAGCCAAACCTGAACCCGACAGTCCCCACGAATGTATCTGGAGAGTAGAAGATTCATTGCTACGATCAGTTCTGGTGAGTAGCATGGAACCTCAAATTTGTAGACCGTTACTTTATACGGCGACTGCCAAAGAGATCTGGGATGCAGTACAACAATTGTATTTGCAGAAGCAGAATGCATCCTGCCTTTATACCTTATGCAAACAAGTCCATGAATGTAAGCAAGGAGCTATGGACGTCACGTCATACTTCAACAAATTACCTTGTTATGGCAAAAAATGGACTTATGCCGTGAGATTATATGGAGATGTACACATGATGGAACGCAGTATTCCAAACTTGAGGAAGCTGATCAAGTGTATGATTTTCTAGCTAGGTTAAATCCAAAATTTGACGGTGTTCGCAGCAGGATCTTGGGTCAATGTCCTACACCATCACTGAGGGAGGTGTGCTCTGAAATACACCTCGAAGAAGACAGGCCTAAGGCCATGAATATTTTAGTAGTTACGTCTACTGAGGTTGCTGCTTTTGCCACCAAGTCATCTGGATCAGACTGTGACAAGAAACCTCCACCTATCTGTGAGCATTGCAAAAAACCATGGCACACGAAAGACCAGTGTTGGAAGCTTTATGGAAAACCTCCAAATTACAAACATCGTCAGTCACAGAACAAGGCTGGTCCTGGATGGGCTCTGGTCAGCGACTCGACGAATGAAAAGACCTCGACTCTGCCTCAAGCTGACAGTCAGAGTAACTTAAGTGTTGTTGGGGTCGGTGCAATTGCACACTCAGGTACGACTCAGTCTTTTGGTTTTATTAGCATTAATGGTAAACGGCCCTAGATTGTGGACTCTGGAGCAACAAATCATCTGACCGGGTCTTCTGATCATTTTATATCATATCACCCGAGTGCCGGCAATGAAAAGATTAGAATCACAGATGGGTCCTTTACCCCTGTAGCAGGGAAAGGACATCTTTCTTCGTTTGATGGTTTAATATTGTGTGATGTGCTGCATGTTCTTAAAATTTCGTATAACTTACTATCTGTTAGTAAAATTACAAGGGACCTGAACTGTCAGACTGTTTTCTCACCCGACATTGTTTTGTTTCAAGATCTGAGCTCGGAGACGACGATTAGCATTACCCGGCATGATAGGGAGTTCTATTTCCTGACTGATGAAACTTCCTTTAAGGATGGTTATAGGACTAGTTTTATTTCTTTGAATTTCTCTACTATTGAGACCAATTTTATGTTATGGCATTACCATCTGGGACATCCCAATTTTCAATATATGAAGTATCTTTTTCCACATTTATGTCATAATATTAATATATCATCCTTACAGTGCGATGTGTGTATCTGGGCTAAACAAAGTTGTGTTTCGTTTCACTCTCAACCTTACAAGTCGTCCAAACCGTTCAGTCTTATCCATAGTGATGTCTGGGGTCCCTCACCAACCACTACTCTATAGGCAAACGGTGATTCACCACATTTATTGACGATCACACCAGATTGACCTGGGTCTTCCTTTTGACCGATAAGTCTGAGGTGTCCTCTGTTTCCCAACAATTTTATGAGATCGTAGAAACCCAATTCAACACAAAAATTGCCATTTTACGGAGTGACAACGGGCGTGAATTCATCAATAACTCTTTTCGGGACTTCCTGGTATCTAAAGAAATTATCCATCAAAGCTCGTATGCCTATACTCCCCAGCAAAACGGAGTAGCTGAGAGGAAAAATAGGCATCTAGTAGAGGTCGCTCATTCCCTTATGATATCTACCTCTCTTCCTTCCTATCTGTGGGGCGATGCTATCCTCACTGCAGCCCACCTTATCAACCGCATGCCTTCCCGTGTCTTATCGTTCCATACTCCTCTTGACTGTTTCAAAGAATTGTATCCCAACACCCGATTAATTCCTGACGTACCTCTGCGGGTGTTTAGATGTGTTGTCTTTGTCCATACTCACGGTCCCAATCGTACGAAATTCACTCCTCGTGCCCAGAAATGTGTCTTTGTTGGGTACCCTCTCCATCAATGTGGGTACAAGTGTTATCATCCCTTGTCTCGGAAGTACTTTGTGTCTATGGACATCACCTTTCTCGAGGATCAACCGTTTTTCCCCGTTAGTCCTCTTCAGGGGGAGAGTCCTAGTGAAGAGGCTAACTGGTCCACGTACTCCATTCCCCTAGTGGTGTCGGCTAAACCTGAACATCCTAGCCCTGTTCTTCCTAGTCCTGTTCTTCCCACTAGTCAAGTCCCTTGGATAACTTACTACAGGAAGAATCTNAACATCCTAGCCCTGTTCTTCCTAGTCCTGTTCTTCCCACTAGTCAAGTCCCTTGGATAACTTACTACAGGAAGAATCTCAGGAAGGAAACAATGCCGCCTGTCACTTCTCCGATTCCAGTTCATGAGTCTGACTCGGTCTCAGTTCCAGGTATGAATATCCCTGTTTGTGATACTGATGATTGTGTTGAGACTAATAATTGTAGAATGGACAGAGATATAGAGGTTGATGCAAATGATGAGAAAATAGAGGAAATTGATACAAATGATGAGAAAATAAAGGGAATTGAGGAGGATGGAGAAACTGATGGAAAAGACAACACTGAAGAAATAACTCTAGCAAACGAGAATAGTGGAAGGGAAGGTGATTGTGTGGGAAGTCCTTCTAACGAAAGATTCATAAATCAGACGGTTAGCTGCAGTAAGGAACGTAGAGAAGAGGAAAACCGTGATGCATCTCTTGATCTTCCAATTGCCTTGAGAAAAGGGACTAGGTCATGTACAAAGTTCCCTATGCATAGTTACATGACATATAGTAACCTATCTCCTGAGTTCAAGGCTCTTACTACCAGTCTAGATACGGTAATGGTTCCAAGTAATATACAAGTTGCCATGGAAACTCCCGAGTGGAAGGCTGCAGTTATGGAAGAAATGAGAGCTCTAGAGAGAAATGGAACATGGGAACAGGTTACTCTTCCTGAGGGGCACAAGACGGTTGAATGTAAATGGGTGTTTACTGTCAAGTACAAATCCGATGGCTCGATTGATAGATACAAGGCGAGACTGGTAGCCAAAGGCTTTACCCAGACCTTTGGTATTGATTACTCTGAGACATTCTCTCTTGTGGCCAAACTCAATACGATCCGGGTACTATTATCTGTTGCTGTTAATAAAGATTGGCCTTTGTACCAATTGGATATGAAGAATGCATTTCTTAATGGAGAACTCGAAGAAGTCTATATGAGCCCTCCACCCGGCTTCGAACACCAGTTTAACCATCGGGTTTGTAGATTGAAGAAGTCACTGTATGGATTGAAACAGTCGCCAAGAGCCTGGTTTGACAGATTCACCACGTTTGTTAAAGCTCAGGGGTATGATCAGGGGCATTCAGACCACACGTTGTTTACAAAAAAGTCGAGTTCAGGAAAGACCTCAGTACTTATTGTGTATGTAGATGACATTTTTTCTGACCGGTGATGATACTGATGAAATTATGAGACTTAAAACAAAGATGGCTGAAGAATTTGAAATTAAAGATCTAGGAAAATTGCGATACTTCCTTGGGATGGAGGTGGCTCGATTGAAAGAGGGTATCTCTGTCTCACAACGAAAGTATACTCTAGATCTCCTCAAAGAAACAGGAATGACTGGGTGTAAACCTGTAGACACCCTGTCAAACTGAGTAATGTTAATAATGGAGCCCCTATTAGCAAAGAGAGATATCAGCGATTAGTCGGGAAGTTGATATATTTATCTCACACAAGACCTGATATATCATATGTCGTAAGTGTTGTTAGTCAGTTCATGCAAGCTCCCTATGAGGAACATATGACAGCTGTTGAACGCATCCTACGGTATTTAAAGGGCACTCTTGGTAAAGGTCTTCTATTCAAGAAGTTTAGTAAACGTGGTAAAGAAGCATATACAGATTCGGACTGGGCTAGATCTGTTGTTGATAGAAAGTCTATGTCTGGATATTGCACGTTTGTCTGGGGCAATCTGGTCACTTGGAGAAGTAAGAAACAGGGAGTGGTTGCCAGGAGTAGTGCAGAAGCCGAGTACAGGGCCATGAGTTTGGGGATATGTGAAGAGATCTAGTTGAAGAAAGTATTAACAGATCTTCGACAAGACAGTGAGCTTCCAATGAAATATAAGTATTGCCAACAATCAGATCCAGCACGATAGAACCAAACACGTCGAGATTGACAGACATTTCATTAAAGAAAGACTGGATAATGGGAGCATATGTATTCCTTACATCCCTTCAAATCAGCAGATTGCAAATGTCCTTACAAAGGAGTTGTTAAGATGGAGTTTTGATTACTGTGTCAGCAAGTTGGGTCTGATCGATATTTACGCCCCAACTTGAGGGGGAGTGTCGAAAAAGGGTTGGTTTGCCCTAAGGGTTTATTTGTAATTCTCTTATGGGCCTAGGGCTTCCTGTCTGTCTATTTATTTGAGCAGTCTTTCTGTATTTCTGTGTAACTTAATAATAAGATTTGATCGTGGTTTTTTCTCCCTGGCCTAGAGTTTTCCACGTAAATTAGTCGTGTGTTTTTTCCTTCTTTTATTTTTATCATATATATATTTAAATTAAATAAGCCCAGCCCATATGTTTTTAATTCAAAGAGGCCCAATTCCCACCAGCCCACATCGAATGTCACATGTTAGCCTTCCTTTCTCCTTTGTTCACAGGAAATGATGGTGAAAAAAAAAACTCTAAAATTCTCGTTTCTCAAATCTCACCTTCAGCTTCAATTCATACAGACAGCCACACCCCACTGCCATTTTCCCCTCCAGCTCACGTGCCTTGGATTTTTTTTACCAGCAAGCAGCCTCCAGCCTCCCATCTCCTCCATAGTCACGGGCCATGCCAGCCTGCTGTTTTGTTTGTTTAATAAACTCAAAGCTATTAGTCCGTTTGCACTCAGAAGATTCAACCACTATCCTCACACCAGCCTCCGCCGAAAGCCACAAATCCACTTTCTTCCCTCTCATTTTGTTCTAAAAAATCAAACTGAACCGACGGTTCGGTTCAAAAACCAAAATTGAGGCATATTCTGTTTCGGTTTTGGTTGGTTCAACAAGATTGAAAACCAACATGTTCAATACGGTCTATGGTTATAGTCAAAAATAGACCTAACTGAACCATTAACACCTCTACTAGAGATCATACAGAAGGACACCAACTATGTTTTTTTAAAAACAGAATACAACAGGACACCAACGATGTTATAAGGGAAAAATGGCCGTTTCTGTCCAAAAGTAATTAGGGGCATGGAAACCATTCGTGCAGACACAAGAACTACCAACATACCTAGGAGGGCTGGCCAAAGAGAAGAGAAAGGGTGAATGCAGCGATAACAACTCCAACGATGGAAATTCCAAAGGAAATCAAAGAAGTGTGAGAACGAAAAAATGAAAAAAAAAAAAAAAAAAGAAAAAAAAACACTGGCAGAAAGGGAAGGCTGTGGGCAAATGAAGGTTTTTGGTGTATTCCTCGAGGTAAGCTTTTGAGATCATCATTTTATGATGATGTATGTCCTCTAACAGATTGTGGAAGCAGCAATAGAGGTGTTGTGTGACAGAGAGGGGCGACTAGATAACGGATGGTCATCGTCAGGCAGCAGATGGTGGAGAAGGGTTTAACGGCGCCAAGAGTGACTAGTATTGTAGATCAAAGAAGAAGTGTGAGAACGAAAAAATGAAAAAAAAAAAAAAAAAAAAAACACTGGCAGAAAGGCAAGGCTGTGGGCAAATGAAGGTTTTTGGTGTATTCCTCGTGGTAAGCTTTTGAGATCATCATTTTATGATGATGTATGTCCTCTTAACAGATTGTGGAAGCAGCGATAGAGGTGTTGTGTGACGGAGAGGGGCAACTAGATAAACAGATGGTCATCGTCAGGCAGCAGAGGTGTTGTGTGACGGAGAGTGACTAGTATTGTAGGATTTGTGGGAAAAAATTGCAGAGAAGGTGAGCACCGGGAGGTGGGTCCAACCGTTGGAAAAAGTTGCAGCAAAAAAAACTAGTTTGGTTTATAGGCTGGAGTTGCACGAAGAAGCCCATTTTTCCTTCTGCAAGTATGCAAGTGGTTTACAAGAATATTGGAGCTAGTTTATTTATTTATTTATTTTTATAAGAAACAATTTCATTGATGTATAAAATTACAAAAGGAGAGAGGAGAGAAGCTCCGGATCAAAGGAGTTACAAAAGACATCTCCAATTGGTCAAAAGTGAATCAAAACTACATGAATGGAATAATTTGGACAATTTACACCAAGAGATAGCAATGAAGATAACATGATCTAAAAAGGGTCGAAGTGTTGAGCTTTGTCACTAAGATGCGGTTATTTCGGTCTTAGCTAATTGTCCACCCTTGGAGAGGCTAGTTAAGTTGAGTCAAACCCTTACTAATCAAAGAAAATTTATAATACCGATCTTACACTTAAGCGGTAGGTCCGAGTCCATCCACAGGGGGCGCGATATTTGTTTTGTTAAATCAATTTTATAATCATAGCAGTAAAGGGGGGCAGTGGGGGGGAGGGATTGTGTGGATAAGAATAAAGTGTGGAATAAAAAGCAAGAAAGTAGACATAAAACAGGTAAGGGTCTATGAAGGAGTGAAAGTCAGAGCAGTGATTTTAGAAGCGATTTATGTACAACTGATTTTGTAAAAGTGATTTTTTAACTATCAAATTTGTTTGGTTTCAAACTTTTAAAAGTGATTTTCAAATACTTTTTTGAATTATTATGTTTGGTTCTAAGAGTCATTTTAAAATTACCAAATTACATTTTATATTTGGAAATTTATTTAACCGATTAATTATAATAAATATATTCTTTTTATTAATATATTTTTTCCATTTGTTTTCAAAATGTTTTTATATAAAAGTTGGCCACCGGTAGTCGTCGAAAAATACGGTAGTTGGAGGTGGCCGGCGGTGGTCACTGAAAAATGGTGATCGGAGGTTTGCCAACAACGGTCACCAAAAAAACAATAGTCAACAATTGGGTGGCAACAGTTTCTTAAAAAAAATGGTCACCCGAAGTTGGTTGTTAGCGGTCACCGAAAAATAGTTGTCAGAGACAGTGGTCAGACGTGGCCGCCAGTGGTCACCGAGAAATGGTAGTCGAAGGCTGGCTCCAGCGACGATCACCAGAAAACAGCCATTGGAAGTTGGCCGGCGACGGTCGTTGAAAAACAGTATCGCTGGAAAATGGTCCCCAGAAGTTGGCCATGGTAGTCATCAAAAAAAGTCGTCGAAAGTTGGCCGACAATTGTTGCCAAAAAGCGGTTGCCGGAAAAAAGTGACTAGAGGTTGTCGGCGGCAGTCTCCGGAAGTTGGTTGATGGCGCTTACCGAAAAACGGTCGTCAACAATTGGGCAGCGACAATTGTTAGTAGTCAGCTGAAGTTGGTCACCAACGGTCGCCAAAAAATAGTCATCGGAGACGGTGGTCCGAAGTGGCCGACGGCAGTCGTTGGGAAACAGTGGTCAGAGGTTGGTCGGCGACTCGCTGGAAAATGGTCGTTGGAGGTTGGTCAGGGGCCATCACCAAAAAATGGTCACTGGAAGTTGGCCAACGATGATCGCACGAAAAAATGGTCATCAAAAGTTGGCAACGATGGTTGTCGAAAAGTGGTCGTCAGAAGTTGACTGGTGGACATGTCGAAAAACGGTGATCGAAGGTTGGCGGCAGCGGTTGTCGAAAGTTGGTCGTCTAGAGTTGTGTATTTAGCGTTATATTCCTATGGCTCCTAAGAAAAATGGGGGTAATAACGTAGCTTGTACCTCAGATAACCGACCACAATATGACCAAAATAGATTTCCCTCCCAAGGTGTTTACGAGCACTTCCAACAACTTGTAGCCTCTAAAATCCTGATTCCCGAGAGAGTAGTTGTCATGGGAGCCAACTACTTTCCCCACATAACAGTTGAGATTGGGCGGCATGGATGGGAGATTTTGGCTAGTCGACTTGAGGCTAGGGTTGCCCCAGTGGTACGAGAATTCTACTCTAACATTCAGGAAGACCAAGATGTCTGTTTGCTAAAGGGGTGTCAGTTTCCTTTTCCTCTCCCTGCATTAACAACGTATACCAATTGGCCGACACGAGGAACGATGAGTACTCCTATTACCTGCCATTGCCTTTTGAGGAAGGCTTAACTGTTGAGGTCCTCTGTGGACTAGGGATCAACTGGGAGCGTACGCACAAAATGCCCATTAAGCTCAAGGGTCAGGACCTACTGGTCTGGAACCAAATCTGGCACGCATTCATTTGCACCAGACTAATGTCAGTCCCCCATCTAGCTAACGTGACCAAGGAAAGGGCAAAATTGCTTACTGTCTTTATACAAGTAGGTCTACTAACGTCGGTAGGGTCATTCGTGCCCAAATCCAACGAGGCCAATGTGCCACCACCACCAGCTTCGGCTTCCCTTGCCTGATTATAGAGCTATGCTACCGATCCGGTGTTGAGATCAAGGAGCAAGAAGAGAAGATGACCCCTAAAGATCCTATTAATAGGACCACCAGCTCCACCTTTCAAGGTTACATGGAGGCGGAGAGGAGAGAGGAGGAAGTTGTGGGCGATGATCAGTAGGAACGAACATCCTCCAGAGGATGTGGCTGAGCAAGAGGCTAAGGAGGAGTCTTTGAGTCTTCGTGCCCTTAGGATGTCTGAGGAGTGCTTGAGAGGGATGCGTAACACCTCTCGCATTGTGCGGCGTATGGATAGATGGTTGAACTCCATGGAGGAACGCCAACGTCTGTACTACGCTAGTGTTGGCTTTCAAGTTGACATTCTGCAAGAGCCGGACTCGCTGGACTTGAATGGCCACTAGCTTTCCCTACCCTTACCTTTTTTGTGCCCGTCACTTTTTTAGTTTTTTGTTTTTTGTTTCTTTTCTTTTTTAGGTTAGTTTTTCTTGGGAGTAGTTTTACTTAACTTCTTTTAGGTATGTTTTCTTTTGGATTGGAATTTTTATTTTTTGTAGGATTACTCTCTTTTTCTCCTTGCATTTCCCAAGCAACCTGCCTCTCATGGACTTCAACTCAAGGAAGGTCTTCTGTTCCCCTTTCATTTTATCCTTCTTTGCTTGCTTGCATGCATTAGGGATAATGCATTGTTTTAGGTTGGGGGTGGTGAGTTGTATGTTGCTTGTGCCCCTTGACACTCATATATGCATCATATTTGTCCTATTTGTGTGCACGAAATTTTACATAAAATTTTCCATTTTTGTTTGATTAGAATGACCTAGGATATGCTTGCATGCTACTTAATTTTGTGAATGAGCATTTAATGAATCCCATTTAAAAATTTTTCTAGCATTCCTTGCCTTCTTGTGCACAAGCCACCTCAGGTTTTTTCTCTTAGGACTTAGGATGGATTTATGGTGCCTATAAGTTCGTTTTCACTCCGAAAGGCTGCCCTACCGGTTGGAGAATGACCTTACTTGCTATAATGTAGTATGAGACTAATGAGAAATAAAAGAGTATTCGCCTGCGGGAAATAAAGAGCAAAAAGAGAAAAAAATGTGATATAAAAAATGTATAAAATATGAGAAGAAAGAAAAAAAGAAAGAAAAAAATAATAATTAAAAAAAGTGATAAAAAAAAAGAGAATAAAAAGTGTTGTGTGAATGCATGGATGGGGTGAAAAGAGCTACCTCCTCCATGATCAGTTAGAACGCTCGCGAGAAAAAGTGAGTACGAGTCCCTATGGTTAGTTGTGTGAAAGTTAGTCCCCTAGGTAAAAAAAAAATGTTCTTTTTGTTTTCTGTGCGTGAGTTTCAGGCACCTTAGTCGAAGTCTTACTTTCTTGATTAGTTTTGATTGTTTGAAGACCGGTGCCCGAGCAAGAAGTAGGGGAAAGATGGATGGAGGATGCCATAAGGTTGTCTCGAGTCCCTAGAGTTCACCTAAGTTAGTTTCACACATACACGTAAGGAATAATAGTTTTAAAATGTTCATTAGGTTGAAGTTTCACATTTTTAAGTTTTGTAGCACGTTTGAGAATTGAGGCCCGAGTTAAACTTGAATGCAAATTTTTCTATCGTTTATTTTGTGCTTGTGTTTTTCTCCGACTAGCAAGGTTTAGGTTGGGGGTGGTTTGGTAGCTCTCCAAAATAGCTATTTATTCTCGCCTAAATCATGTTAGTTCTCAGGTATTTAATGTTCTATTTAGTGTTTTTAACTGATAAACGAGCAAAGGAGACCATCGGGGCAATTTGGATGCATTTTAGGTCGAAACAGAGCAAGTAGCAACAAATGGGGTAAAACTGCGATTTTGCCCCTGGAGGGAGCACAGGGCTGCCCTTGCTCGACGCCCTGCGCTACGCACATTGGCAGAATGGTTGAATTGGCGAGAACATCGCGACACTCCACATAATAGGCGTAGCGCAATGCTGCACACGAGGCAACACTACGGCAACTAAAGGCCAGAGTGCAATTGCGCTCAACAGCAGTGCCACTGCATTCGACAGATTTTTTATAAATATCCCTCGATTTTTAGGATTTTTAGATGGAGAAAAAGATGAGGAAGACAGCCCACAGTTCGATTTTTCTTTCTTTCTCACATCTTTGCTTAGGATTTTAATATTTTGGGTTATAATTATGGATTGGAGCATCTTTCTTCTTCTTTCTTTGTCTATGAAGATATTGAGGTAAGTTGTTCTTTTCTTGTTCTTGGAAGTAGACTTATGTAATATCTTCAAGGATTCTTTTGTATTAATTTCATACCATATTTATGCATCTTTGAATCCATTTAAACTATTTAATGTATGTTTTTTGGTTGGATTGACGCCCTTTACCTTGTATGTCGTTGCTAAAGATATTAGACTTGCACAATGTCTTCGTGCATCGTCTACCTTAAATCTAGTAGCAAATATTGAATCTTGTATGCCAAGATTTACAAGCTAATCTTGAATCTTAGAATGCATGATTTGATTAGGTTCAAAGAAATTTGGTTAATTAAGCTTGGGCTTCCCGATTAATTAATCACACAATAGAAACCTAGGGCTTAATGCAAATGTAAACCGATTTTATATGATCGCTTAGGATTCTGTAGGATTGATTGCATTTAGATTAATTAGAGCTTTGCTTGAGGTTTTAATCATTAATCAGGCCACTTGCATGGTTTGGTCTTAGCTGGTTGTCTACCATTGTAGAAGTTCGTTAGGTCGAGTCAAACAAGTAGTTGTGCAAAGCATGATCGATTATGAGGTTAATCAAAATAATACAATGCTAGGAAATTGCATAGGAACCCAATTTACTCCTAAGACTAGAATTTATGATCCGTAATTACATTTACCCGTTTTATCTTTACTTTCTTGCTTTTTCTTCCACATTTTATTTTTATCCAGCAATCCCCCTACATTTATTGCTATAACTACAAAATTGACTTAATGAAACAAATATCGCGCCTCCCTGTAGATCGATTCAAACTTACCACTATTGCTATGTCTTTGTAGTAATAGGTGTAGGATTGGTATTATAAATTTTCTTTGATTAATAAGGGTTTGTGGGTGACGAAAAATTCCCCAACTATCAAAGAGTTAGTCAACCTCCTTTTGATATAAAGGATGATGCCCAAGTTTTGATTCTCTGTTTGATTTTCTCAACAATCAGTGTCCAAAACGAAAGCATTTTCGATTTACCATTTAGTGAAAGCCGAAATTAGGCCAAGAACCAACCTTGCAACCATAAAAATCTGCAATACTCCGTGTCTCAATAGAATCAAGATTAATGCCCAAAATTTTTTACTTCTGATGATTAATGGATAAGCCCGAGCAAGATTCAAAAATGATGATGATGTCAAAAATATGGATAAGCTCGAGCAAGATTCGAGAATATTGGGGCAAGTTTATGCGTATGCATTTACAAAAAAATAAAAGATCTCATTTATTGAGGAACATTTGCCTCACTCTCGTAGAACAAAAGACGATCTAAGGGAATTCTGATGCTCAGGTAAAAATGCTCTCTCCCCTCTCCTCACTCCTTCTCCTGTCCAACCAAATTCCTTCCATCTGGCCATTACTTTTCATTTTTCGGTTAACCTCCATACTTCCCACCAGCTTTTCTCGAAAATTTTCACAAAATGACCCAAAAACCAAAAACCAAAAACTTTTCTATGACTAACCCATTTCTAAAAACTTATCTAAACCTAACCTTTTTGCTATATGAAATACCAGATTTACTAAAACATCTCAAGCAGCCTACTTCTCTTCCTCCTCCAACGAATCCACCAACAAATGTATTCAATGTAACAACATTCCACTAAAGCATTTATTCTCAACTAATATTCTACCAACACTGAATGTTATTGATATCAAGAATGGCGCAAGTAATGGAAGATCACTCTTAGTTATTCAATTTCAGTCGCACTCTCCAACTTCTTCTCCCATTGTTCTCTCAGAGTTTCAAGCCAACATTCTCATTGTCGATTGTGTTCATCTTCGTTCAATTCATTGTCTTTGGATATAGAGCAAGATCGTTCGTCATAACCAAAAACAGAGAGAATGTAAGTGTTTACGAAGTATTTTTCTTCCAAGATCGCTTTCATAAGGATAGATGATCGCTCAACATAATATAAGTGATCGTTTAGTATATACACAATCGTTTATAATCATGTAAACGATCGCATATATACAACTAAACGATCACTTACATTCAATTGGGTGATCGCTTAATAGTGTTTGGGCGATCGCTTACTTTAATAGCAATTCAAATCCAATGTCAATTTTTTGACCATCAGACGCTATTTCGCATCTGTGTACGATTTGCTGGGGAATGGGACTAGTCAGGAAGCAATTATGTTCGAGGTCATATGAAAGGTTGAAGGTCATAAATGATATAACGTGTAGTGAATTAGTCGGTATTCTGCACCAACGACTGAATATCGATCCGAAAATGATTGATATCATATACACATAAAATGTTGTTATAATCTATCGATCTCAGCTCCCCCAATTGACATAGTCTATGTGACCTTAGCTTTGTCTTAGAAGATAATGATGCATCCCAAATATTGTTGTTCGTATTAGTGCCATCAAAAGAAAATGGAATAGACAGAGAATATGTACCAGCAGTGCAATTCGACGATTCCAACCATACCAACCATTCCCACTATGTGTTCACTAGATGAGAACATTGTGCCATGTAACTTGGGGGACGACAGAAATGGAACTTGGGATGGTCACAACATCCAATCGAGATGTACTCCACAGTTTGTGGCTACGAATATGGACAACCTTTAAGACCACAAACATTTCCATCAACTAAAATTCATGTTCCAACCCAACCTATTCTCATCTCACCAGTGGTAGTGCCTTCAGTACAAATACATTCCACTATTCCAACCCAACCATTTGTAAATATACCCAGACCATAGGAAGGCCCATCGTACGACGACCTCATCACAATACCTCACGCTGTCTTAATGACGATATAAAGGTTGGTCAAATTTTCTTTTCAAAACATGATTTATCGGTTAAATTGTCAATACTTGCAATCAAAAAGAACTTTGACTACTGTGTGAAAAAGTTAACAAAGAGCTTCATAACTGTACAGTGTTTGGTGGAGGAATGCAAGTGGCCTGTTCGTGTAAAAAAAAAATGGAAGGAAGTGATTCAAAGTGACGAAGTACCTAAGCATCCATACATGTGCTCTTAAAATGAGAATGAGTAATCATCGACAAACAAAAGGTTGGGTTATTAGACAATTAATCAAGTCCAAATACGATCAAGTTGGTCGAACATACCACCCAAGAGATATAATTGAAGATGTCCAACGAGATTATGGGGTGAATATAAGCTACAGGCGGGCTTACCGCACAAGAGAGTATGCATTGGTGTTCACACGAGGATCGCCCAAGGATCATATGCTTTTGTTAACGCATATAGTGAGGTACTAAGGCTTGCAAATCTGGGCACGATATTTAAAGTTGAAGTAGAAGACGAACAATACTTTATGTACGTCTTCATGGCATTTGGTCCGTGTATTAGGAATTCTTGAACTGCATCTGCCCTGTGATCGTTTGTTGACGGTACCCATTTTCATGAGAGACACAAAGGTATGTTTTTAATAGCAACGTGTATTGATAACAATAACAACATATATCCTATCACATTCAGTATTGTAGATGGTGAGAATGATGCATCATGGACTTGGTTCATGACTAATTAAAGGCTTTGATTGGAGACATTTCGAATTTAGTGATCATATCAGATCGTCACATCTCCATTGCAAAGGCTGTCGCAAGTTTATTCTCTGAGACATTTCATGCCTTATGTATATATCACATTCGAAATAATTTGATGGACAGATTCAAGAATAAGGACATAATCTCACACTTCTATCTTGTTGCCAAAGCTTATAGGATGTCTAAGTTTCAAATATCTTGGGCTAAGCTTCAACTATATCCCAGGGTGATGGCCTATCTTGAAGAAGTTGGGTTACAACGGTGCGCAAGGGTTTATCAAGTCCACTATAGGCATGACAAAATGACGACGAATATAGTAGAATGCCTCAATGGAGTGTTAAAAGATACACAAAAACTTCCAATAACGAAACTATTGGAGCATATCCGTGAATAGCTACATAGTTGGTTCTATGTCCAACGTACACATGGAATGGCATGCATAAGTGTCATATCTAATTACGCAATGGGTGTTCTTAAGGAAGTAGAATGATGTCTAGAAATATCGTGTTTCTCCGGTGAACATGCATACAATTAATGTGGACGATGGATATTTGGGAGGCTTAGTTGATCTTCGTTCACAAACATGCACATGCATGGAGATCCCATGTTCCAATGCAGTAGTTGTGACAGCGCTTCGAAACATTAATGTTCAAACATTATGCGCAAAGTGGTTTACTGTTGAGTGAGTGCTTGCCGCTTATGCCAAACCGATTTACCCCTTTGGATATAAACAAGAATGGAGACGACAATCGAAATTTGAGGACTTCGAAATTCTACCACCAAGGAAGGTACCAAGCATTGGTCGACGTCAGACTGTTCGAATACCGTCTATGGGGGAGGATCCACAACAAATCCACAGATGTTTTAGGTGCAATCTTAGGAGACATAACAAGAAAACTTGCAAACAGACTCAGATAACACTAGGCTCTGGTCCATCTAGGGTACACAAAATATGAGCGATCGCCTAGACTATGACTATCGGATTGTTTAGATTATACTAAGCGATAGTTTAATATTTAATATGTGATTGCTTACCTAATATTAGGCAATCATATAGATGTTAAACGATTCGTTTAGTATATGTTATGTGATCGTTTACATAATATTGGGCGATCATGTAGTTTTTGTTAAGATATCGTGTGGTATCTAC
Source organism: Benincasa hispida (assembly GCF_009727055.1). NCBI lineage: Eukaryota > Viridiplantae > Streptophyta > Magnoliopsida > Cucurbitales > Cucurbitaceae > Benincasa > Benincasa hispida. The sequence goes on from NW_024064986.1 coordinate 71,816, forward strand.
TATGTTGTCGCTTACCTGACATTGGGAGACCATTTATGTATTTAGTGCAATTGTACTTATTGTTACACATTTAATTTACTACAAACGATCGATGTGAACAAAGAGATTCAATAAATTTCTTAGTTATCATCAAGAAATTCGGTTAATCTAATAATTACCATAAATATTCCTTTTCAAAAAATAATTACCATAAATATTTATTTGCCCAAAACACGGCTATACACTCAATTATATATAAGCTATAAGATCGAGTATTAAAAGCTATACGATCTAGTATTAAAAGCTATATAATCGATTATATAAAACTATACGATCTAGTATTAAAAGCTATACGATCGATTATATGTAAGTTATAAGATCAAGTATTAAAAGCTATATGATCTGGTATGAAAAGCTATACGTTCAATTATATAAATCTATGCGGTCTAGTATATGAACCTATGCAATCTAGTATTAAAAGCTATACGAACCCTAACCCATGTACTGAACGATTAAACACCTTTTTCCATGGCTAAACATTTAAACAACGACAGGCAAGAGTAATATACCTTTCAGATTACTGGAATGGTGGAGACGGAATTGGAATGAAGCCAAAAATGGATTGAAACACCTAGAGACGATGAGAGAAAATCGAAAGAACTGAGAGAAAGCTTCGCATGGGAAGGAATGTGAAGGATCAATCATTTTGTAAGAGGCGCACTCGTTAAGTGGGTTTCCAAACGAGGTTATTTGAGAAATTTCACATGGTAAAAAGGTCACAAGTAATTAAGTTTTTTAGAATTGGTCAGTCATAGAAAAGTTTTGGGTTATTAGGTTATTTTGTAAAATTTTCCGCTTTTCTCCGGCCATCCCCTCGCCCATCATACAATAGATGTCATTCCAGTCAGTGGAGTTCTTTCAAGTTTCAGATTTCTGGTTCGTAAGTTTTTGTTACGATGGAAGTCAAAAGCTACCATATTGAGAATTACTATTTTTGTCTTTGGAAAGAAAAAGACGATTTCATTTTAGAAGAGTTGAGCAAACATCATCAAAATATTTCCCTTTTAGATTCCATGTTCAACTGGTTGGTTGGAGAAGTGAAGAACTTGCTACATATACCATCTCATTCATATTTTCGCAAAAATGAAAAATGGGATCAAGGGGTCTTACATTTGACCAAATTCAAATCGGAGAAGGGTTGGTTTCTTGCATGTGCTTCTTGGATGCAGGAGGAAGGAAAAATCTTCATATTCCTTTAAGCCATGACAAAAAGGGTTGGATGTCCTTCAGCTCATTCCTCAACAATGATGCAAACTTGTTTTCGGATTTCATCAAAGGCTTTGGAAGGAAAGAAGATTTTTGTTGGATCTAATCCAGAACTAGAAAGGAAAAGATCCTACAAAGAAGTGCTCAAACAAGTTACAAACTCCAGAGGTTCAAAATCAAAGCACACCACTACTAGCGTTGCATCCTTTTGGGTGAAGGAGGAATCAAAAGTTTTGAACTTAAACCTAAATTCCTTGTTTGTGGTATCTCGATTATTTTCTGATGTAATACGATTTAGGTAATTTAGTAAATTCAAAATTAGTTATTCTATCCCACATTTAATTCTCTGTAAATAGAGAACCCCTCTCTTGTATTCACTAGATTTTGATCATTTGAATAAAACTCCCTCATTGGTACTACATTAGTTGCTCATTATTCTTGGATGGAAGTGAAGGAATCCTTGGAAGAATTTTTCCAGACACAAATGTCACTCAACCCGTTCATGGAGGATAAAGACCTTTGAAAGCTGGAAATGATTCAATTCTTTGTGAGAATGTTGGCAGATGGAAGCTGTTTGGAGAGTTACATTTGAAGGGGGATGCTTGGTCGAATAGAGCTTATTTGAGACCCATTTTGTAAGAAGTTATGGAGGTCGGATACGAATTAAATTCTTGCCTTTGGCTTACTGGAAAAGTTCAATCTTTGATGCAATTGAGCAACAGTTAGGTGATTTGGTAAGCATTCCTTCTCAGACACTTAATTGTTTGGATTGTTCTTCGTTGTCGTCAAAGTTGAAAAGGATGTTTGTGGATTTATCCGAGCATCAATGAATTACCATCAACTTTGAAGCAATAGACTCTTGGAACCCTCTAGAATTAAAGCATTTCAGTTTTGTTAACATGATCGAGCATGATTTCTCAAACTCAATAGATCAAGATCGAGTGATACAAGTGTTGAAAGATGAAATGAATATGGAAAGAGATGAGTTATTGAGGTTGGCATGAAATCTGCTATGGAAGCTGAAGAGATGACATCTATGGAAATCGAAAAGACAGATTTCTGATGTCTTCAAACCCACCGTGGAAGCTGAAGAGTTCTCAGCTGTGGAAATTGAAAAGTCATAGTCACGAATTGACGAGGCCTTGGAAGATAAAGAGTTGTTAGTTGTGGAAGTCGAAAAGACACTGTTTGAGATGCCTTTCAAACCAACTTGGAAGCTGAAGAGGTATTAGTTGTAGAAGTCGAAAACACGCGTACACAAATCGAGGTTGCCTCGAAATCCACAGTGGAAGGATGAAAAGATGTCAGGTGTGAAAATCGAAAAGACACCACTTGAAAAAGCTGCCAATTATCTCTCACAAGATTTTAATTCGAATGATTTCCCCAATAAATCATTAAATGAGAAAGAGATAGTTGTTGGTAAAAAGTCTGTTTTAAATGAAGGGAGCACAATAACTGTAGGCTAGAAAAGTCAACATTTCCCTGTCCACATGCTTTCTTTCAGTGCCCCTCTCTCCTCCCCGGGAAAAGGTAAGAAAAAGGCAGTCTCTCTGGAATCCTATCCGACAACTTCAGTCCATCACCATTCTTCTTCTCTAGCCATTAGACTGGGAAGTTGTGTTCGAAAAAAGGAAGAGGGAAAAGCTAACACTGGAAGATGATAATCAGCCTTCAATTTCAATTGCAAAGAGAAAGAGTCAGTTGAAGCTTCTGGTTGTCTAACTCCACTCCCTTATCATTATTCAAGGCAAAAAAAACTTCCCCAATTTTCACCAAGATACATAAGATTAATTATGATGCAGTAGAAATTAGTTGTGTAAAGGCTCAAGTCCCTGGATTTTCTTCCCATAATTTGGTCCCTCTAAATTGGTGAAGCCTTCCCTGGAGTTTACTCAAACTACTTTAAAAAATCCAAATTCTTCAATTTCAATTCAAAAGATGCACCCCTTGTTATTCTTCTCCAAAAAAAAATCCTACTTCTCAATATGAATTCGATGATGATTCTTCAGTTATTATAAGGTGCAAAGAAGAGGACTTTGAGTGTGTGCCAGAAACTCAATCCTCAAAAGAACATTGTGAGGAAGCATTGAATGGTCTTTTTCAGAGCTCAGCTGAGAAATCAGCGTTGAAAGCAAAGCAAGTAAGCTTTACTCCTTTGTCTCCTTCTCAAATTCCTTTTAACCTAAAATCGATTGCAAAAGTTTTGTGGAATTTAGTTAGATTAAGTTTTTTCACAGTGAAGATCATCTCATGGAATACAAGAGGGCTTGGGGACATTTCTAAGAGGGTTTTCTTCAAAAGCCAAATCTCTGACTTGGTATTTTGAGGAAATTGAGGGGATTGTGAGGAATTTCTTTTGGGAAGGAATAAATGGCAGCATAATCAATCACTTGGTTAAGTGGGTTTAAGCAATCACAACACGGGGGTCTGGGCTTCGGTGACTTAAAAAACAGGAATTTATCATTGTTAGCAAAGTGGGGTTGGAGATATACTCACGAAGAAGTTGCACTTTGGTGTAAGGTGGTGAACAGCATACATGGAAGTGGTTCTCTTAACTGGCACACATCCCGTAATTTTGGTAGAAGTTCCAAAAGCCCTTGGATTATTATTTCTCAAGCATGGTTGCAAGCTGAAAAGTTTGCTTCTTTCAAACTTGGTTGCGGCACAATAAATCTCTCTGGAATGACACATAGCTAAATTCATCTTCATTGAGCACTTTATTTCCAAGTATGCTGAAGGCTGATGAGCTGCTGGATCTTCAGAACGTATTGGCAGTCTTAGTGGGTCAAAAAGATGTTGAAAATCAAGTTAAAGGAAGCTGGAAATTGGAAGCTTCAGGTCAGTTTTCTGGTTATTCTTCGTTCAAGCATCCAGCTGCCTCCTCCCCATGGTCTCAAAGGCGTACAAAGCTTTGTGGATTTCAAGTTGTACAAGAAAAATTATCATCATAATTTGAGTTATGAGTTTTAGAGCTCTAAATTGCTCATAGTGCCTCCAAAAAATAGCTCCCATACCGTCAATTTGCCATTTGTGCTTGGAAATGGGGAAGACTGTCAGCATCTATTCTTTGAGTGTGGATTTTCCAAAAATTTTGGAGAAGTTTTTCTCTCTGTTTAATTTACAGTGGATGTGGTGCATTGCTTTCAAGGAGAATGTAATTCAGACTTTAATGGGGCCTTTTTAAGAAAAAAAACCTCTTCCTCACCTTTTGTGGGTGAATGGAGTCAAAGCGATTATTTGAAGAATCCAAAGAATTTTTTTGGTTTGAGCGTTATAAAATTGCTCGAGTCAAAGCTCCTTGGTGTTCACTTTCCAAATTATTTGTTGATTACTCTATTCTAGCTTAATTTGGTTTGCATTTATCTCTTTTCATCTAAGCTGTTTCGGTTTGTTGAAATATTGGTATGGTTCGTTATACTCTTGTATTCTCTCTCGTTGTTAAGCTTCCTTTTGTTTTGTATCTTGTACGAAGAACATTAGACTCATTTCCTTAATTCAATAAAAAAAGTCTTGTTTCCGTTTCAAAAAATAATAATAATAAAAGATCTTATGTTTGTTCTTTATATTTTAGGTTTATGTTTTTTTTTTTTTTGAGTTCAGGTATTTTGTTAGTACTTGTAATGATTATGATACAGCCTATACCTTAAGGACAATGTGAGTTTTGAAGGTCCAAGTAATTCAAGAGTACTAGTTAAGGCCTTACGGGTACATAGGTAATATTAGTAGGATGTTAGTAAGGGATTTTAAGGGTAATTAACTAGTGTTGTCTTGGTTATAAACAAGGAGAATTAGAGATCTAAGAAGGTGTATATCATTTTGGTGAGAGTTCCCATTGTGGGACTTTGGGAGGAAGCAACCCTCTCAAAAATCTACAGTATATTGTAACTTCTCTTTATATTGCAATATATAACTATCTTTGTGTTCTTCGTGTGTCCTTCAATTTTCTAGTGGTATCCTGACACAATTTACAAAATTACTATTGAATTGTTCATTCTTGAAAAAGAGTTAACAGAGGAATACAAACCAACCTTTCTCAGGAGACCTGGGTTAGAAATCCCTTGAACCTGCAGATCATCAACAGGAGAAGCTTTTCCACGTACTAAGTTTTCAACTCTGAAGGTATGGATTCCGTATATTGACTGTAAGCAACCTACACAGAAGAAGACACTGTTTTTTCAACACATGCCCATAAGGTCAAATTAACTATTGAGTACATTCAAGAATTAAAATAAAATATAAGAGTGGAAACGTCATGTTTAAAGAGAGAGAGAGTTGTTCACAAGGATCTTCATGAGATCGCATATTGTAGTCACCATATGCTCATAGAACTCGGTTCAATATTATCAATTTATTTAGAATAGAACATCCAGGTAGGCCTAAGCCTCAATTTTATTTATCGACGGAGGAAGTATTCAAAAGCTTCCCAATCTCTCCCAATTTCTCAATAGAGACCTATTACATAATGATATTCAAAAGATACCCCCTTCTCATACTCACCCTCTATTTATAACGGCCCTTCTCATAACAAACAATATTTCACGGCCCACATACTAACAACCTACTTCATGTATTTCCTCTCTTATGCCTACGTATATACCCTTTTACCCCTGGGGTCTATCATTACTCGCCCCAAAGAGCCACCTTGTCCTCGAGGTGGAAGTCAGGGAATTGAGACTTGATCAAGTCAACTTGTTTATGTTTCATCTTCAAGTAGGTTGTTCGCCCATTGAATCAAAACTTCCAGTACACTGTCCTCATTAGGAGATTGGCATAGACCCAAAACTGCTTCTGGCGTAACGGCCACTGATAAATTGGGCGCCACCGACGGTGGAATGGGAAAAATCGAAAAAAATTTGTCCCCACAGCCTTCCTCAACACGGACACATGAAATATGAGATGAATCCCGGAGGGAAAGTAAGACGATACGCCACTGGCCCAACCCGTGCAATAATTTGAAATGGACCCACAAAATGCAAGGCAAGCTTTCGATGAGTCTGCTTACTGATGGACGATTGGCAGTACGGGCGAAGCTTCAGATAAACCCAGTCATTGACTTCACATTGCACATCGCAATGTTTAGCATTTGCTGACTTAATCATGCGCCGTTGGGCTATCATTAAGGAGGCCTTCAAATCCCGAAGCTTGACATCTCGCTCATGGAGTAATTGATCAATCTCATGCATCACACTAGACCCTTTTTCATACGACACAGGAGGTGGGGGTTGTCTATACACCACCTCAAATGGTGTGACCTGTGTGGACGAACGACGAGCCGTCTTATAATTAAATTCTGCCCACAGAAACCGTTTATACCAATATTTGGGTGTGCCCATGGCGAAACAATGCGAGTATGTCTCAACACCTCAATTGACCACCTCCGTTTGACCGTCGGTCTGTGGGTGATAGGCAGTGCTCCTCCTCAACTATGTTTTTTTTTTAAAGGGAAACAAGCCTTTATTATTCATTAAAAGAGAGTACAAAAGACGTGTACTTGAATTATAAAGGCAAAATAACTAAGAACTACGAACTAAGGATCAGGAGGCGCACCGGGACATCTCAACTAGGTTGACACCCCCTTAGTGCCATCATCATATCCGAACCAACAAATCCAAGAACTAAGACAAAGGAAGCCTTACAAAGCAACCAAAGAGAGATTAAGAACAAACAAACAAAAACTTCTTAAACAGTAGCTGCAATACATAGGAAATCGAAAACAAAAAACCCAGAAACACCACCACAATAGGCTGAAAAGCAGTCCATATAAAGGCATAAGTTCTTCCCAAAATACGCTCATGAATATTTTATCGCGATCAAAAACAATGCTTCCTGGGCATCCATGCAGTCTTACAATATCTCGAACAAATACAGCAGCAACAGAAATCGCATTGAAGGGGTGTTTTAGGGGAATAAAGTGAGCATACTTGGACAACCGATCAAGGATGACCAGAATTGTGTGGTGTTGAAATTAGGATTTTGCGCTCTAGGGGCAATTTTGTCTTTTTCATTGTACCCTAGGGTTTCCCAGTTCTCTATTTAAGTTGTTGGTCTACTGTATTCCTTTGTATCAGTTTTCTAATAATAATTCCCTTATCCCATGGTTTTTCTCCCTGATTAGGGTTTTCCACGTAAATTCTTGGTGTGCTATTTTATTTTCCCTACTCTATTTTTCATCATGGTATCAGAGTATGGAGACAAAACCCTGGCCACCATTGAGGAAAATCCAACAGGAGAATCCCAAACCAATAACCCAAATATAACCACTATTATCGAAAAAGCCATTGATAGATACTTCCAAACCCTTCTTCCCCACTTTCGTGAAGACCAGCCACCGCCGCCCTACCCACCGCCGGCCGTCCCCGTCGCACTAGCCGCCGCCTTCGAAGACCCAACCAACAGCCGCAAAAACCCACTCGAGTTCTGTCCGACCGCTACCAATTCGAACCAGTCGCACGCAGATGAAGGAGGTTACCCGGTTCAAACGTGCGCAGATGTGGTCGATCAGCGACCAGCCACGCGAAATCCGTCCGACCAGTCCTAGACGCTGCTGACCGACACCGTGGAGCACCGATTTGCTATACCCAGCACCGACTGGTCCAGATCCGCGATGCCTGAGCTCTAATCTGCTATACCCAGCACCAATTGGTCCAGATCTGTGATGCCCGGCGCCGATCAGTCAAGTTTCCGTCCTTCGGGAGTGCCGTCGGCCTTCTCCTCTCAGATCGGAGCCTCATCCCAATCTTTACCGCACCAAAGGATAGATGGAAGAAATATGGGTACTTTCCAACCGGGTATGAGCAACCGAATGGGGCAGTTTTCGCCGATCATGGATGAGTTTGGAGGGGACGAGTCTTCATCATACCACCAGGACCAAGGAAATATAATCCAAGATCAAGTTACCCAGTTGTAGTTGCAGATTAAACGACAGAATGAGATGTTTCAACAGCAGGTTGCTGCTCTTGGGGAAGCCTTGGGATCGAAATCCAAGATCCAATCAGATCTAAATCCATACCCTGAAAACTCAGTAACTTCGTTCCCTACTTACTCCTCAAATTTATGTTCTGGAACTATAAGCAATTCTTCTGGAATTATTATAGGGGAAAAGTTGAATGGTGATAATTACTTCTCTTGGTCCCAATCTATTAAAATGGCTCTTGAGGGCCGTCACAAATTTGGATATCTGACAAGTGAAATACCAAAACCAAGGATCGGTGACCCCCAAGAGCGAATGTGGAAAGGAGAGGATTCTTTGTTGAGATCAATTTTGATTGGCAGTATGGAATCTCAGGTTGAAAAACCTTTATTGTATGCAGCTACAGCCCGTGATATTTGGAAGGCAGCCTAGAAACTCTACTCCAGGAGACAGAATGCCTCACGTTTATATACTCTACGTAAGCAGGTCCATGAATGCAAACAGGGAACGATGGACGTTACTGCTTACTTTAACAAGCTAACTCTGTTGTGGCAAGAGATGGATTTGTGCCGTGAGATGATTTGGAACTGTCCTTGTGGAGGAGTGTTACATTATCAACCTGAAGAAACGGATCGCGTGTATGACTTTCTTGCAGGACTCGACTCTAAATTTGATACAGTGCGCAGTCGTATATTGGGGACTAGACCTATACCATCCCTAATGGAAGTCTGTTCTAAAGTTCGCCTGAAGGAAGATAGGTTGAGAGCCATGAAATAGTACACCTGTAACACCAACAGATTCCACTGCTTTCAAAACATCAGGCCCTGTACAAGATAAACAGAACAGTAAGCCGCCCCCAATGTGCGAACATTGCAAAAAACCCTGGCACACTAAAGATCAGTGTTGGAAACTCCACGGCCGACCGCCAAATGGTAAGAAACGACAGCCAAGTCGGGCTCTTGTAGGTGAATCTGTTATTGAAGATACTCAGATTCAGAACCAGGAAACTACTCAGAACACTACTACAGTGGGTGTAAGTGCAATCGCCCATACAGGTACTTTTCAATCTTTTGGCCTTGTGAGTATAACTGGTAATAAACCGCGGATATTAGACTCAGGAGCCACAGATCACCTCATTAATTCTTATAATCAATTTTTATCTTATCAACCTGGTGTTGGAAATGAAAGAATCAGAATTGCAAATGGGTCCTTTGCTCCTGTTGCTGGAAAAGGACGAGTGTCACCCTTTGCCGGTTTAATACTCCAAGATGTGTTGCATGTGTCAAAAGTGTCTTACAATCTGTTATCTATTAGTAAACTAACAAGAGATTTGAAGTGTCGTGTTAGTTTCTCACCTGATGATGTTGTTTTTCAGGATCTGACCTCGGGGATGACGATTGGCACTGCCCGGCATGACAAGGGACTCTATTTCCTTACTGAAGAAGCTTCCTTTAGGATATGTGATAGGACTAGTTTGTTTTCTTCTCATTTTTCCATTTCTGAAACTGATTATATGTTGTGGCATTATCGTCTTGGCCATCCTAATTTCCAGTATATGAACTATTTGTTTCCTCATCTTTTTCGCAACATTAATATTTCTAAATTGCAATGTGATGTGTGTGTCCAGTCAAAACAGCCTCGTGTTTCTTTCTCATCTCAGCCCTATAAGCCCTCTAAACCGTTTATTCTATTCCATAGCGATGTCTGGGGTCCTTCACCAGTCACTACCATAACTGGGAAGCATTGGTTTGTAACCTTTATTGACGATCACACGCGTCTAACCTGGATTTTTCTTCTGACAGATAAATCAGAAGTCACTTCAATTTTCCAACAATTTTACAATTCTATAGAAACCCAGTTCAACGCTAAAATCGCTATTCTCAGGAGTGATAATGGTCGAGAATATCTTAGTAACACCTTACGTGAATTCCTTATCTCCAAAGGTGTTGTCCATCAGAGTTCCTATGCGTACACTCCCCAACAAAATGGAGTGGCCGAACGGAAAAACCGTCACCTGGTTGAAGTTGCCCGCTCTCTTATGTTGTCAACCTCTCTTCCCTCTTATTTGTGGGGTGATGTTATCTTGACAGCAACCCATCTAATAAACCGCATGCCATCCCAGGTCCTAAAATTCCAAACCCCATTAGATTTCTTCAAAGAGTCTTACCCAAACTCCAGACTTCTTTCTGATGTACCCCTTCGTGTCTTTGGTTGTATGGTGTTCGTCCATACACACGGACCTAACCGTACCAAGTTTACCCCTTGGGCACAAAAATGTGTTTTTGTAAGGTACCCTCTACATCAACGTGGGTACAAGTGTTATCACCCTCCTTCCAGAAAATACTGTCTCTATAGATGTAACTTTCTTCAAAGATCATCCATTCTTTCCCAATGGTTCTCTTCAGGGGAAGCATTCCAGTGAAGAAACCAATTGGGGTCCCAGCCTTTCTGCCTTACCTGAACCTGAACCCATCCTTAATGTTAGTGTCAGTACCAACGCACCTATCCTCCCAACCAAACAAGTCCCTTGGATCACATACTATAGAAAGAATCTCAGGAAGGAA
>NW_024064986.1:82539-163578 GCF_009727055.1 Benincasa hispida
AGAATCTCAGGAAGGAAATAGCGCCACCTGTTATCTCTCCGACTCCAGTTCATGAGTCTGAACAGAGATCAGTTCCAAGTACTAGTAGTCCTATCCCTAATCACGATAATAAATGTGATAAAATTGATGCTTGTGTTGAAAATGTTGAGAGCAAAAGCAAGGAAGATAATGTCAGCAAGGATGTGATTGAGGTTGATGATGGTGCAGAGACAGATGAGTGTGTGACTCTTGAGGACATGGTAGAACCTGGAAAAGAAGCTTCTCTTATTCCCACTGGAAAAAATGTTGAGAGTGGGAAAATAACAAAACCGGAGGGAGAATGCAATATGTCAGAAGAAAATAAAGATAGAGATGAATCCCTTGATCTTCCGATTGCCCTAAGGAAAGGTACGAGACCATGTACTAAATATCCGTTGCAGAGTTACTTGTCCTATAGTAATTTATCTCCTAAGTTCAAGGCCCTCACTACAAACCTAGACACAGTGGTGATACCAAACAATATACACACAGCATTGGAAAGTCCTGAATGGAAAGCCGCAGTTATGGAAGAAATGAGAGCTCTCAAGAAAAATCATACATGGATCAAGTCAATCTTCCAAATGGTCATAAAGCAGTCGGATGTAAATGGGTGTTCACAATAAAGTATAAGCCCGATGGAATTGTTGACAGATACGAAGCCAGATTAGTGACCAGGGGTTTCACTCAGACGTTTGGGGTTGATTATTCAAAGACCTTTTTGCCAGTTGCAAAGCTAAACACAGTTCGGGTCCTCCTATTTATTGCAGTTAATAAGGATTGGCCCCTTCACCAGCTTGATGTGAAGAATGTCTTTCTCAATAGAGAACTAGAAGAAGAAGTCTATATGAGTCATCCCCCAGGATTTGAGAAACAATTTGATCACCGAGTTTGCAGATTGAGAAAGTCCTTATATGGGCTAAAACAGTCACCATGGGCTTGGTTTGGCAGATTTACTATGTTTGTAAAGTCGCAAGAATATAAACAGGGTCATTCTGATCATACTCTGTTTACTAAAAGGTCTGTATCCGGGAAAATCGCAGTTTTGATTGTTTATGTTGATGACATTGTTATTTCAGGTGATGATACCTCAGAGATTGACCGATTGAAGACAAAGATGGCTGAGGAATTCGAGATCAAGGACCTTGAAAAACTAAGATACTTCCTCGGAATGAAAGTAGCTCGATCAAGAGAAGGAATTTCAGTTTCCCAACGGAAGTATACTCTGGACCTGCTCAAGGAAACAGGTATGACGGGGTGCAAACCGGTTGATACCCTTATAGAAGCAAATGCAAAGTTAAGTAATATAAGTAAAAGTGTTACAGTGAGTAAAGAAAGATATCAATATTGTTGGGAAATTAATATATCTATCTCATACTAGACCCGACATCTCTTATACAGTGAGTATGGTAAGTCAGTTCATGCAGTCACTATACGAAGAACACATGAGGGCAGTAGAGCGCATTTTGAGATATCTGAAAACTTCTCCAGGGAAAGGCTTGATGTTCAGGAAAACTGAAAAACGATGTATCGAAGCTTACACCGATGCTGATTGGGCAGGATTTATAGTAGATAGAAAATCAACATCAGGATATTGTACCTTTGTGTGGGACAATCTTGTTACATGGAGAAGCAAAAAAAACAAGGTCTTGTTGCCAGAAGCAGTACTGAGGCAGAATACAGGGCAATGAGTCTGGGAATCTATGAAGAGATCTGACTTGAAAAAGTCTTGAAAGACCTTGATCAAGAGTATACCAGTCCAATGAAACTCTACTGTGATAATAAAGCAGCCATAAGCATAGCAAACAACCCTGTTCAACATGACAGAACAAAGCATGTGGAGATTGACCGACACTTTATCAAGGAAAGACTCGATAGTGGCAACATTTGTGTTCCTTATATTCCCTCCAATCAACAAATTGCAGATGCCCTAACAAAGGAGCTTCCCAGACAGTTGTTTGACGCATGGATGAGCAAGTTGGGACTTATTGACATCTACGCCCTAATTTGAGGGGAGTGTTGAAATTAGGGTTTTGCGCTCTAGGGGCAATTTTGTCTTTTTCATTATACCCTAGGGTTTCCCTGTTCTCTATTTAGGCTGTTGGTCTACTATATTCCTTTGTATCAGTTTTCTAATAATAATTCCCTTATCCCGTGGTTTTTCTCCCTGATTAGGGTTTTCCACGTAAATTCTTGGTGTGCTATTTTCTTTTCCCTACTCTATTTTTCATCATGTGGAAACCCTCAGATTTGGGTAGGCCTTCAATGAAATCCATTATGATGTCATTCCAAATTTGCTCAGGAATGGGAAGACCTTGAAGAAGATTGGTCGGTGATAAAGTTAGGTACTTTGCTTGTTGGCACACGGTACATTTGGCCACAAACGCCCATACTGAGCTTTCATTCCTGGCCAATACACTTCGCGGGAAAGACGATACGTTTTCAAAGCCCCTTGATGACCCCCCACTGGACTGTTATGGAACTCGACTAACAATAGTGAGACTATTGGTGAGTTTGCCAGAAGGACCAATTGGCCATGATAAGTCAACTACTCCCCATTAACAACATAACCCTCAGGGCTGGTTGATTATTGAGTAAAGCCTGCAAAATTCCATTAAGGGCATCATCTTCTCGAACTTGATCTACAAACACAGACGTGTTAATCCCACCTACCACACTCAGAAATCCAAATTCTATTGTCGGTGGTAATCTGGATAAAGAGTCCGCTGCTGAGTTATCCAATCCCTTCTTGTACTCGATGGTAAAATCATAGCCCATCAGCTTCGCAATCCATCTTTGATATTCACCCGCGATTACTCCTTGTTCGAGTAAAAATTTAAGGCTACGCTGGTCGGTTCGGACCACAAAGTGCGTACCTAAAAGGTAAGCCCGCCATTTCTGAATAACGATTACGATGGCCATGAGTTTTCGTTCCTATGCCACTTTAAACTGGTGTGTCGGTGGTAGAGCTTGACTAAAATACGCTAATGGTCATTGATTTTGCATCCACACGGCGCTCACGCCAATGCCAGACACATCTATTTCCACCACAAATAATTGAGAAAAATCAGTTAATGCCCAACACAGGTATTGACATCATGGCCAACTTCAGACGTTGAAATGCCTCCTTTGTCTCTGAACTCCATGTGAAGCCCCCTTTTTTCAGCACTTGAATTAAAGGCAAGGCAATATAACCGTAATTAGCCACGAACTTACGATAATATCCCGTAAGACCCAAGAATCCACGTAACTCCTTAACATTCTTAGGAGATGGCCAATTCATCATAGCCTCTAGTTTTGTCGGGTCAGCTGCTACACTCTCAGCAGAAATAATATGGCCTAAATATTCAATGCTTATGGCTGCAAATTGACAATTCTTGAAGTTCACCACCAACTGATTATCCCACAGAAATTCCAACACCAATTCCAAATGTGTAATATGATCACCCAAAGAGGGATTGTATATCAGAATATCATTTAAAAAAAACTGACACAAACTTCCTCAAATATGACCAAAGGATATCATTCATGATGGACTGAAATGTGGGCGGTGCATTCTTCAAACCAAATGGCATTACTAAAAACTCGTAATGGCCTTCGTGAGTTCGAAATGCAGTCTTATGAACATCGAACGGTCGCACTCAAATTTGATGGTACCCTGCTTTCAAATCAATCTTAGAAAACACTAGAACCCCAAACAATTGATCGAGTAATTCATCGACAACAAGGATCGGATACTTATCTAGAACAATGGCATAGTTCAACGCACGATAATCAACACAGAAGTGCAACTGCCATCTTTCTTCTTCACAATAACACTAGGCTAGAAAATGGGTTGCGACTAGGCTGAATTACTCCTGCTAAAGCATCTCTCAGACCAGTCGTTCAATTTCATCATTTTGAAATTGTGGGTATCGATACAACCTTACATGCACAAGATCAATAGCATGATCATATGACCTCTCTGGTGGCAATGCTCCCAAAGGTTCAAATACGACTAAAAATTTTTGCAACAGCCCTGCCACAACACTCGGAATATTAACCAAGCCACTAAGTCTCCCCTCCTCTATATCAGTAACCCCTATTTGTTGTTCCATGGTGCTAAGTTCAATCAGCATACCTTGGTCCTCCTTCCCTAAAGACTTCATCATTGATTTAAGCGAGATTTATGATTTAACCAAACTTTGATCTCCACACAAGTGCACGAGGCATTCCCCGATCCAGAAATCCATCTCTGATAATTGATAATTGAATTGGATTTTCCCTAGTGTTTCCAGCCAAGTGACTCCCAAAATAACATGGGCACTGCCAAGGGGAAAAGGTAGAAAATCATGTATAATAGATAATTCAGAGATAGTTAAGAGCACATCTCGAAAAACTCCTGCAGTTCGGATAGTCCCACCCGTCCCTAACACGACACCATACCCCTTAGATGGCAATACCCCGGTAGTTTCAGCTCAGCCACCACTTCCTCAAATATGTTGGGTGTCGCACCTCCATCTATTAACACGACAACCTTCTTTCCACGAATTTCTCCTTTAATCTTTAACGTCTTAGGAGAGTCAATCCGGCCAAATAGTTTGATGAGAGATATACTATTTCCGCTTCCATAAAGTCCGTAGCTTACCCACCTTCCACAGACTTCAACATCCCGTCTAATTCCTCCGGATAATCTCCTAGGTCCTCACTTTCTTAGACGACGAACACATTCAACTCACCCTTAGGGCATTGATGCCCAACACTGAATTTCCCATCGCATTTGAAACATATCCCCTTATCCTTCTTACTTTGCATCTCACTATCGGTCAATCGACGATAAGGAGCCGCTGAAGGGGTGTATTTGCCCCCAGAAGATCGAGCCGACAGGGAAATTATCAAAGTCGAAGACATTACTGAACTCCGATGAGGGCTGATTGTAATAATGCGAGCTGAGTTATTTGTATTGGTATTAGCATTTGAATTGGAATTGGGCCCATTTGTACTTGAAGTAGTCGGCCCAGTTGACCCACTCTTGCTTGTAGCAGTGGGGCTGCTCGACACCCCTTTAATTCTTTTCATTTCAATTGTCAAATCATCCTCCATGACTTAGGCCAACTCCAACTTGGCCGTAAGGCCCACTTGGTTTAGCTTTCTCATTTCACTCTATATATTTTCCTTAAGCCCACACATGAACTTGCTTTTTTAGGGCTTCATCACTCATGCCCTTAAGGCCCACCAAAAACTGCTCAAAACGTGGTTGATATTTGATAGTTAATAGAAATACAAGTTACTATAGCCTTTTACTTAGAATTATGAGGGTTGATGAGCAGAATATGTGTTGATATTGATAAGAATTCGTGTGAAAAAATGAGCTTGCATCAATCAGTGCTGAAAATTTTCGCTAACGCTATATCACGCGTTATCTTGCGTCAAAATGTCTATTTTTGTAGTTATCGCAGGAATCGATCGCATGCGTTGATCCCAGTCCATTGCAAAGTTGATCGCATGCGTTGATTTTCATGAAGACAAGTTCGTCGTATGGAATGCTGCAACTACAGAGTGATAGTCGTGATAGAGGATGATTGTAAAGTGGATGGGATGCATTAATACTTCAAAAGACACAACCATGATGCATACCTCAAGAGTGTCAAAGAGATAAGGTCATGATGACATTTCACCCACCGCGACAAGAATGACAGTGATTCAGAGTGGGATTACCAATGTTGTCGGCATTTGAGCTCTATAAATAGAGCCTTGGAGCCCAAATTCAAAGCATCAAAGTCTCTACCTTAGGCAGATTCTTGTGATCACAGATGAGAGCATGAGTAGACAGTCTTTGAGAATTCTTCATTCCCACAACCCTTTCCGAGTGACGACCGAAGCTTCGCCAGAGATAGAGCTCGAGAGAGAGACTACTCCACCACCCATCCATGACACCACCGGCAGCCTTGACATACATCTGATGGAAGCAAAAGATTGCCTACATCTAGTCTTCCATCTATCTTCTTACCTTTGTATTGTATTACATTTTGGCTTAAGACATTAATACATTTTGTAATCAATGCACTTCTTTAGTTATTTCAACACCATGTTCATCATCTTCTTTTACTTCATCATCTTTCACTTTCATTGCAATAAGTTAAGTGTAGATTGCAAGAGTTATCAAATACTCAATCATGCGGCCTAGAGATAGGACGCATGTAGCAAACCACCTAGAGGTATGCGTCGCATAAGTATAGTGAGTCAATCCTCTTTGCTTAGTGCGAGACTATCACAATGCTTGTCTATGAGTTGAGTAACTATTACCAACTGCCTAAGAGGGTAAGTAATGGAATTTGTTAAGCAAAGTAAGCAGTGTTCCTAGAGATAGGAATAGTCTTATGCTCAACGTAACTATGCATTATAGAGATATAAGCATGTGGCTGACCACCAAGAGGTGTGCGATGCGCGGCAAGCTGGGATTACCCTTGCGATCAACTTAACGACTTGGTGAAATTCTATCCCCCAACCCTACTCTTCTATGCATCTCATTACACGTTAACAGTTGCCGCATCTCTACCAATTCTCATAGTCAAACTTAAATTGCTCAGTCTGTTTAGCTAGGAGTAGGAGTAGCTAATGTCTAATTGACTTCTTTCTTTTTACTTTTATTCAGCGCCTCAAACACATCACTTTACAAACATCTTTTAGTTATAAGTCCCTGTGTTCGACCTTGCGTTTTTGTTATACTTGGCGAGAGGGCAAGAAAACTTATGGCAGGAACGCATGGCCATCGCAAACACGATTAACACATACCGTATATCCTTTAGATTATCGTGTGATCATCGCATATACCCATATCGCACATTTTGTTTCATCAACGCATGATCAATGCATGACCATTCGACGCATATCAACATCAAAATCAGAAGTACATTTCCTCGCACCAATATTTCCGAACATTCGTCTCCTGCTGCAGCTTCATCAACCGCACGTGTTTATCTCCTTGGTTCGACGGTCAAAAACGTTTCCACAACAGCTGTCGAAACTCCACCCAACTCTCTATTTTAACACAATCGTCTTGCTATTGGTACTAGTCCAAGGCTTCCCCCTCCAAGCATAGAACTGCAGCATCCAGCTTATCCTTTTCTATTAAGCGATTCACCACAAAATATATTTCAACCCAATGTAGCCACCCATCGACATTCCACCTCCCTGTGAGGCATCCAGTAGTATATGAGAGGAAGAAGGGTAAGAGATGAAGTGTGGACACTGAAACAAAGGGAAGGTACCAACAAGGGGGATCACAGGAGAAACAAACCATTAAAGGGCGACTGTGCGTTGTGAAGATATGCACGGAAGGAGAGGACCAGTGATTTAGGGTATTTGTAGAGTTTTGGAAGGGAGAGTAGCAGGAATGTTTTTGGGAGTGAAACTCTTGGGAGAGACGTCCTCTCGAATTGCCAATTATCCTTTTCTTTATGCTTCCTATCGTCTTTGCTTACTATCGTGTATTTCTGAGTTAAAAACTCTTGTTTGAACTGTTGAAATGGTGTTTTAGCCCTAAGGGCGTTTTAGTCTTTTTCTTAGTGTCTACTGTCTAGGGTTTCTCTCAGTTTGGTTATTTATACCTGTCCTGTGTTGAGTACTGTGTATCAAAAAATTAGAAAGAATAAAATTCTCTTATCGTGGTTTTTCTCCATAATCTAGGGTTTTCACGTAAATCTGTGTTTGTTTCTTCTCTTCTCTTTTCAATATGGTATCAGAGCATGGTGACGAAACTCTGACCGTCATCGATGAGAACAAACCAGAGACTCCAACAGCAACCTCCATTGGAACAGGGGGATCCATGAACGCTGAAGTTGTCGCAACCATACGAGAAGCCGTTGAGCATTATTTTCACGCCGCGTTGCCTCAACTCCTCAGATCCATGTCAGATCCAAACTCCAGTCGGTGGACTTCCTTAGCAGACCCGACCAACAGGGCTCACAGACCCGATCGATGCACGGACCCGAGCTCCTCCACGACGCACGGACCAACAGAGCTCACAGACCTGACCCGACCAGCGATCGATTGATCGAAGCCTCGCCATCCGCAACCTAGCCGATCTCCCACGCACGATTCCTCCTCCGATTCAGCGCGACCCATCTGATTTGCCACGAGTTCTTCCTCAGATCCCGCTGATGCAAGGAAAGCCGCCAGCCCCGGAAGTTTTTGCACAGCCCGATTTCACCTCTGCTCGTGATTGCCGATCTTCAGGCGACCTTCAGTCTCTGTTTGCGAGTCAACCGCCAGCCCTAGCACACATACCAAATCGTTCCTCTGCTGCGTGGATGACCCATTCTTCTCAACCGGTTCAACCAAACCCGGTCCAGTCAAACCAGTATAGTCATCCAATTCCCAGCCCTTCTTTTGGTCCTTCCTCTAGCCAAAATGAAGCTACTTTTTCATGGATTTATGGGCAAAACCAACCTATGGCAAATTTTGGTGGAACCGTTGGCTTTGAACAGTTGGCAAACTTACAGCAGCAAATATCGACTCTTAGATCCACGACAAGTCCTACAACTGGTTTTCATCCCCATCCACATTCAAACCTCTCTTTATGCTCAGAAACACCGGTAAATGCTTACTCTACTTTACCTGTAGCAAATATTACGTCCGGTTCTGTGAGAAACTCTACAGAGATTTCTATTGGTGAGAAACTTAACGGCCAAAATTACTTCTCTTGGTCCCAATCGGTGAGAATGGTCCTTGAGGGACGTCACAAGTTCGGGTATCTAACTGGAGAAATACAAGACCAAACCCTGATGATCCCCAGGAACGTATATGGAAAGAAGAGGACTCTCTTCTTTGCTCAATTCTGATAAACAACATGGAACCCCAGATTGGGAAGCCACTTCTGTACTCAGCCTCCGCTCGAGATATTTGGGAAGCTGTCCAGAAGCTCTATTCAAAGAGGCAAAATACCTCATGTCTTTATACCTTAAGGAAACATGTTCATGAGTGCAAACAAGGGACTTTTGACATAACGTCTTATTTCAATAAATTGTCCCTGTTGTGGCAAGAAATGGATTTGTGTCGCGAAGTCGTGTGGAATTGTCCTGTCGATGGAGTTCAGTACTCAAAGATTGAGGAGGCGGACCGGGTGTATGATTTTCTAGGTGGCTTAAACCCTAAATTTGATGGTGTCCAAAGTCGGATTTTGGGACAGAGACCAATACCATCTCTGATGGAAGTATGCTCAGAAGTCAGGTTGGAAGAGGACAGAACCAGTGCTATGAGTGGCACTAGCATCAACCACTTAGACTCTGCTGCATTTGGGGCCAAGTCCTCGGGACCAGAAAGCAACAAACAGAACGGAAAGTCCCCACCAATCTGTGAGCATTGTAAGAAACCGTGGCACACCAAAGATCAATGCTGAAAGTTACACGGTCGCCCATCGAATGGCAAGCGACGGCCTGCGAATGATAAATCTAAAACCGATCGGGCCCTTGTCAGTGGAACAGGGGATGGTACGTCATCAATCACCAGCCAGGTAGAGTCAATTATGGTTGGAACCGGCAAT
The DNA here is from genome assembly GCF_009727055.1 of Benincasa hispida. Lineage (NCBI taxonomy): Eukaryota > Viridiplantae > Streptophyta > Magnoliopsida > Cucurbitales > Cucurbitaceae > Benincasa > Benincasa hispida. The sequence goes on from NW_024064986.1 coordinate 92,078, forward strand.
GTCGTGCAATCAAGTACTTCTCAGTCTTTTAGCTTCTTGGTTGAAGGGGATGAATCGTGGATTCTTGACTCAGGAGCAACAGACCACCTAATTGGATCATCTAATCAATTCCTCTTTTATTATCCAAGTGCGGGAAACGAGAGAATATGAATTGCAGATGGGTCCTTTGCTTCCGTTGCTGGGAAAGGTCACTTATCTCCTATTCAAGGGTTAATTTTACAGAATGTCTTGCATGTGCCAAAAATATCTTATAACATGCTATCTGTCAGTAAAATAACCAGAGATCTGAATTGCAATGTCGTTTTCTCATCGAACAATGTTTTGTTTCAGGACCTGAGCTTGGGGAAGACGATTGGCACTACCCAGCACAATAGAGGGCTCTACTTCCTCTTAGAGGATGCTTCCTCTAGGAGTTTATCTAGCACTTGTTTACTGTCTTCCCTTAGAGGGTGTTTGATAAATGGGTATGAGTTGAGTTGAGTTGCGGGGGTATTTATTACCCATGTTTGTTAAGCCCATAAAGAAAACCTATGGGTTATTAAAACCCCCCCTTTTTACCCACTCAAAACTCTCCTTTTTATCCCTCAAAACTAGGACCTTTATATTTAATATGATTGTTTTCAAAACTTATTATATTAGAGAAATATTAGACCTTTTATATTAGAGAAATATTGTTGTTTTGCTAGAAGTCGATGGTTGAGGATTGGATTAATGTAGAGGTCGAACGTTGAGAACTCGATAAACAAGAAAAAACTTGGAAACAATGTATATTAGGGTTGTCGTAGGTTGAAGTTTCGACATAAATAACTCGACAAACAAAAAATTTGAAAAACAATATGTATAAAGGGTTACATAAGTCGAAAACTTCAACCCTGTACAAGTGGAAATCTCGCTAATTTTGTGATGAGGATCTCGCTCTAGAAGGAAATCTCGCTAGAAAGTTGGACTGAATCTTGCTAATTTTGTGATGAAGATCTCACTCTAGAAGGAAATCTCGCTAGAAATGTCGACTGTTGAAATGCAGAGCACACAAATGGTAGACTTGCATCGTGGCAAAAATGAGAAGTATGAGCTAAAAGCGAGATCGTTGAGAGCGAGATTCATTGAGATCGAGACCAAAACGAGATCATTGAGAGCAAGATTTTGAGCGAGAAAGTGGGAGAGAGCGAGATTGGAGAGAGCAAGACCAGTGAGAAAGTTGGAGAGAGCGAGAGTGGAGAGAACGAGATTTGAGCAAGAAAGTGGGAGAGAGCGAGAGCAGCCTCATGAGCGAAATCCTCCTCATGAGCGAATCTCGCTAATTTTGTGATGAGGATCTCGCTTTAGAAGGAAATCTCGCTAGAAATGAGGATCTCGCTCATGAAGATCCTCACAAGCGAGATTCTCCTCATGAGCAAGATCCTCATTGTTTTTTTTTTTTTTTTATGGAAATATGTTATTTCTATTACTTGACTTTTATATTGTATTTACTTGGCTTTTACTACCAACGTGGTTGCTACTTACTTTCAACTAACACTCAAATTAATTTCACTCTTTAATTAATGAGGTTAAATTAATTTCACTCTTTAATAAATGAGGTTAAATTAATTTCACTCTTTAATAAATGCACCCAACTCTCTCCAACAACTACTTCTTTCTCCCTATTCTATTTATAGATGACTTCCCACTCATACGTTTTATATTTCCCACTGTCTTTCTCCACTATATTTCCACTGTCTTTTTCCACGTTTTTTATTTCCACTATCTTTCTCCACTAAAAAAGGTATGCTTTTGTTGGTTACTCTTTAGTTCAATTTATTTTATTTTTTTTTTTTGGTTACTTCTTAGTTCAATTTATTTATTTTATTTCTAATCTAACTATCATTATTTTGCGTCTCTTGTGGGTCTAAACTAATTGCACAAATCATTCCTAATTAGTTTGAGGAGGGTTTTTATTTTGAGGTTAAGAGTATCTCCCTTTTTTTAGGACTTTTTTTTTTTTTTAATGGAAATATATTATTTGTTAATTGTTAATCACATTTTTTGAAATACTAGTTCAAAATTTTTTTATTAATGGTTTGGCGACATTATATTTTTTAATCTGATACTTCTCAAATTTTTATGAATTATGGGTGAAATAGTACTATTATGTAATTTTTTTTATCTAATAATAAGTTCATTTCAATGGGTGAAAAACAATGAGGATCTCGCTCATGAGGAGAATCTCGCTCTTCTCATGAGCGAGATCCTCATTGAGAAATAACATCATAAATCTAAACTATAACCCAATATGCCCAATACCGACGCTTGACATCGTTTGCTATTCTTTCTTAAATCATGAAACATAATCCGCCAAATACCTTACCCTTTCAGGAATAACTTGCGTATCCCTTTCCCTATAAAGATGGATACTGTGAAGACCTCTTTTCGATCATGAGAATTATTTCGCACTCTCAAATACAGTTGTTCATAACACTAACCACGTTATTGAACAACTACCGAAGGATAGAGAGACAACCGACATATGCTAGGCACTGCATTAGGCAGTTGACCTTCTTCGCCTAATTTACGAGAGTGACTTGGCATGTCGTGAAAGCACCCGAATGGATAGACGTGCCTTTACGATTCTATGTAATATGCTACAGTCGACTGGTGTTTTGGAACCAACAAGATGTATGGACGTCGAAGAGATGGTTGTGATATTCCTACACATTCTCACACGATGTCAAGAATCGAGTAGTACGAGAAACTTTTCGAGGTGTGGTGAGACAGTTTCGAGATATTTCAACGCAGTTCTTAGGGCAGTCTTACAACTTCAAACTGTTTTGTTAAGAAAACCAGAACCGATCACAAATACATGTACCGATGGAAGATGGAAGTGTTTCAGGTACAAAAAGTACTCAGTTTTTTACATGAATACGTCATAAATTATGCATGCAACGATAGATTTTTTTTTTTTTTAATTCATTCTTATCACTTGAGAGAAACAGAATTGTCTAGGTGCGTTAGACGGCACATACATTAAAGTGAATGTTAGTGTCGTCGATCGACCTCGATATAGGACGAGAAAAGGGAGAGATTGCCACAAACGTTCTTGCGGTGTGTGATCAAAATGGGGAGTTCGTCTTCGTTTTGCCAAGGTAGGAAGGGCCTACAGCCGATTCAAGAGTTCTTAGGGATGCGGTTTCGCGACCGTACGGATTGAGGGTTCCAAAGGGTATTATAATAACCGTATACGTTATTTAAACATGCGTACCTGCCACAACACATGTGCATGACATTTCGAAACGTGTACAGGATACTATTACCTATGTGATGCTGGATACCCCAACGCTGAAGGATTCTTGGCGCCGTACAGAGGGGAACGATACCATCTCTCTGATTGGCGTGGAGCAAGAAATGCACCGACAACTGCAAGAGAATTTTTCAACATGAAACATTCTTCAGCAAGGAACGTTATCGAGCGAGCGTTTGGGTTGCTAAAGGAACGGTGGGCTATTCTTAGGGGAAAATCATTCTACCCAATACAAGTCCAATGTCGAACAATAACTGCATGTTGCCTTATTCACAACTTGATCACAAGGGAGATGGGAATCGGTGCAATGCTTGACGTGCCCTATGAGGAGAATTCTACATCAGTTGGTCTTGATGGGGATCATATTGAATTTGTTGAATCATCAGAGGAATGGACCAAGTTCAGGGATGACTTAGCAATCGAAATGTTTACTCAATGGCAAAGAGCCTGATTATTCAATGTTCATTGCTTACTTTTCTTTTACTACTGAATGGAATTTAATTATGGAACATTCTAAGTATGTCGTGAAAATGTTTTGTGCCAAGACTCTGTGTGAACAAGTTAAATTGGAACATATAATTTCAGCAGTTTATCCTTTGTTTGTGCATGTGTTTAATTTATAGCATCTTTTCATTCAATAAACGTATGCATGCAACATAATGACAAGTAATGGTAAGAGGTCTAAACACATATGGTTGAAGGGGGAGGACGCTAAGTTGGTGGAAGCTCTATTGTATTTGGTGGAGACCGGTTGGAGGTCCGATAATGGGACGTTTCGACCAGGATACCTACAACACTTAGAGCGAATTCTGCATGAGAAAGTGCTTGGGTGCGCACTGAATCAGAACACCATTGAGTGTAAGGTGAGGAGTTTGAAGAAACAATACAATGCAGTATCAGAGATGTTAAGTCAGTCGGGGTTCGGCTGGAACGAGGAGTTCAAATGTGTCCAGGTTAAGAAGGAGATTTTCGATCTTTGGGTCGGGTAAGATTCTAGAAAAAAAAATGTACGGATACGTGTTATAATATAAATATTAATAAAGTGTATGTATATCAATGCAGAGTCATCCCAATGCGAAGGGGATGTGGAATAAGTCATTCCCACATTACGATGACCTCTCCATCGTATTTAGGAAAGACAGATTAATAGGACAATCAAGTGAGGACCCATACGTGATGGTTTGAAGATGAGATTCGACTTGGATCACAAGACTGTCACACCCCTGAGGTTCGCCAGACAGAATCACCATTAAATCAAGATGAAATAGATGAAGAGCCAGCAGAGCAATCTACAGGTAAAGCAAGTGTACCTACCGAGTCATCTCGAGGCAGTAAGAGGAAGAGGTCATCATTCCAAGCTGAAATGATCGACATCATGAGATCGACTGTTGAAATACAAAGCACACACATGGGTAGACTTGCATCATGGCAAAAGGAGAGTATGAGCTGGAGTTCGAGCGTCGGAAGGAAGTAGTAAATGCCATATACAGCATTGATGGCCTGGATGAGGATGATCAGGTCACCCTTATTGACCTCGTTGTCACAGACATTCAGAAGACAGATTGCTTCCTTGCAGTACCAGAACACGTACGGAAGAGGTACTGCCTCCGTCTACTAGGAAGAAACATGTAGACTGACCACACCCTTATATTTTGTCTATAGTTCTTTTGGATAACAGCAAATGGACAATGGACTGTCATGTCGAAAAAAATGTTAACTTTTGCATACTTGAAAATATGTAATTTTTGTGTTTGTAAATATAACTAATATTATAAGTATCGAAAGAACATATTTTGTGAATTTTTTTTGGATATATATACATACAAACATTCAATATGAAATATATATACCTTCAATATATATACATACAATATACAATATACCAATTAATTGAGCAGCAATATGAAATATATTTTGTTGGTATGTTTTACCGATTGAAGAGAATTAGAATTATTGACAGTTTTTGAAAAGAATAATATGAAAATAATCTATTATGTTCTACAAATTGAGATCGTCCAGTTTATGTCATAAATGATTTGAGAAAATACGTGTATATTTGAAAATTAATCGACAATAGCAAAGCATAAAACTAAAAAAATAAAAGAATGAAATAAAAAACAAACAAGAAAAAAATAGAACTAATCTCATTCACCAAAAAACTGCATCAGATCCTCCACTCAACTCAACTCAACTCTGCACAACAAACACAGATAATTTAACTCTCCATATAATAATTCCACTCACCAACTCAACTCTCTACTTTTATCACATACCAAACACACCCTTACTATTTCTGAAACTGATTTCCTATTATGGCATTTTCGTCTTGGACATCCAAATTTTCATTATATGAAGTATTTATTTCCACATTTGTTTCGTAATGTTAATATTTCATCTTTATCTTGCGATGTGTGTATTCGTGCAAAACCTCGGGTGTCTTTTACTTCCCAGCCTTACAAACCTTCTCAACCTTTCCACCTAATACATAGTGACGTGTGGGGCCCATCTAATATCACAATCGTGACGGGTAAGCGGTGGTTTGTCACCTTGATAGATGATCACACTCGTCTTACATGGGTGTTCCTTCTTACGGATAAGTCCGAAGTGACTATAGTCTCTCAGCAATTTTACACCACTGTCGAAACCCAGTTCAATGCCAAAATTGCTATCCTTCGGAGTGACAATGGCCGTGAGTTCGTTAACCAATCCCTCCGTGAGTTTTTAAACTCTAAAGGTATCATCCACCAAAACTCCTATGCCTATACACCACAACAAAATGGGATGGCCGAATGAAAAAATCGTCACCTTATTGAGGTTGCTCGGGCACTCATGATCCCTGCGTCCTACCCTCGTACCTATAGGGAGATGCTGTACTCACTGCAGCCCATCTCATAAATCGAATGCCTTCCCGAGTTCTCAAGTTCCAGACTCCCTTAGCCCATTTCAAAGAGTCATTCTCTTCTACCCGTCTTTTCCCAGATGTTCCTCTTCGAGTGTTTGGTTGGGTATCCTTTCCATCAACGTGGCTACAAATGTTATCAACCGTCTTCTCGAAAGTACTTTATCACCATGGATGCCACCTTTCAAGAAGATAAACCTTTCTTTCCCGTTAGTCCTCTTCAGGGAAAGACTTCGAGTGAAGAGGCTAACACGTCATTCACTTATTCCATTCCCGTAGACTTGTTTCTTGAACCCATTCCTGACACTAATAATCCTGGCCCACCCATTCCTGACAATCCTATCCTTCCTACAAAATAAGTTCCTTGGATAACCTACTATCAGAAGAATCTACGAAAGGAAATAGTTCCCCCTGCTGCTCCGCCGGAAGGTGTTCAAGAGTCAGAACCAAAGCCAGCTCTAGGTAACCATACTTTTGATAATAATAACTCTATTGAAAGTAATGCAGTGAACACTGACGATGCAGCGAACCTTGGCAAAATTAGGGAGGATGAGAGTAATGAATTTCCCCTTGATGATGTTCAGGAGACTGAAAATGTGCAACAGATGAAGACAGAGGAAAAGGGTAACAAGACTAGTGAGATTGATGCTACCCTAGACTTACCAATTGCTCTACAAAAGGGAACGAGGTCCTGCACCAAGTACTCTATGAAAAGCTTTTTATCTTACAGTAGCTTGTCAACAAGATTTAAGGCCTTCACCACTAGTCTGGACACCGTGACAATTCCGGGAAATGTGTACAAGACTCTGGAAATTCCTAAATGGCGAACCGCAGTTATGGAAGAGATGCAAGCCCTCAAGACCAGCAAAACATGGGATCTAGTTGCTCTTCCTAGAGGTCACAAAACAATCGGGTGAAAATGGGTGTTCACAACCAAATACAAGTCTGATGGAACTCTCGACAGATATAAGGTCAGATTGGTTGCGAAAGGATTCACTCAAACATATGGAGAGGATTACTCAAAAACCTTCTCGCCGGTGGCAAAACTCAACACTATTTGGGTTCTTCTCTCTGTTGCTATGAACCTAGACTGGCCTCTACATTAGTTGGATGTAAAAAATGCGTTTCTAAATGGTGAGTTGGAAGAAGAGGTTTATTCTCCCCTCCTCCAGGGTTTGAAGCACAGTTTGGGAGTCAGGTTTGCAAGTTAAAGAAGTCTTTGTATGGTCTAAAACAGTCCCCTAGAGCCTGGTTCGATCGCTTCACTACCTTTGTCAAAACCCAGGGGTACATTCAGGGTCACTCTGATCACACCCTGTTCACTAAGAAATCAGCACCAGGAAAAGTAGCAGTGTTAATCGTATATGTTGACGATATTATTCTATCAGGGAATGATTCTGTAGAAATTGACAAGTTGAAATAGAAGATGGCAGAAGAGTTTGAGATTAAAGATCTTGGTACTTCGAGGTATTTCCTAGGCATGGAGGTAGCAAGATTAAAGGAAGAGATTTCAGTGTCTCAGAGAAAATATACGTTAGACCTTTTACAAGAGACTGGGATGACTGGATGTAAACCTGCAGATACTCCGGTTGAGGTTAACAGTAATCTAGTAAATTCAGTAGATGACGTCCCAGTGAACAAGGAAAGATATCGACGACTTGTAGGGAAGCTGATATATCTCTCACACACCAGACCTGATATTTCATATGCTGTGAGTTTGGTAAGCCAGTTTATGCAAGCCCCGTATGAGAGACACATGGAAGCTGTTACTCGGATTCTGAGATATCTAAAGTCAACACCTGGGAAGGGCTTGATGTTCAGGAAAAATGATAGAAGATGCATTGAAGCCTACACTGACTCAGACTGGGCCAATTCCGCTATTGATAGGAAGTCAACCTCAGGGCATTGTACCTTCGTATTGGGAAATCTTGTTACATGGAGGAGTAAGAAACAGGGTGTCGTGGCTAGAAGTAGTGCCGAAGCTAAATACAGAGCTATGAGCTTGGGTATCTGTGAGGAAATTTGGTTGAAGAAGGTATTAGATCTTCACCACGAGAGTCATGACCCGGATGAAACTCTACTGTGACAACAAGACTGCCATTAATATTGCTAATAACCCTGTTCAGCATGACAGAACCAAACATGTTGAGATTGACCGACATTTTATCAAAGAGAAACTAGACAACGGTAGCATTTGTGTTCCTTATGTCCCATCCAGTCAACAAATTGCGGATGTTCTGACTAAGGAGTTACCTAGACAGACGTTTGACACTTGTATTAGCAAGTTGGGCCTCATTGATATTTATGCCCCAACTTGAGGGGAGTGTTGAAATGGTGTTTTAGCCCTAAGGGCGTTTTAGTCTTTTTCTTAGCGTCTACTGTCTAGGGTTTCTCTCAGTTTGGTTATTTATACCTATCCTGTGTTGAGTACTGTGTATCAGAAAATTAGAAAGAATAAAATTCTCTTATCGTGGTTTTTCTCCCTGATCTAGGGTTTCTCCGTAAATCTGTGTTTGTTTCTTCTCTTCTCTTTTCAATAGGAACACGATATTACTGGTTGTTGGTTAATACTATATCTCAAGGGAAGTCTGAATACCCTAATTATTGGCATTGGGTGTCTGGTCGGAATGTGTTTGTGTTATTTCTTGTGCAGGTGAACCGGATTCCTAACACTCCCCTTTGAAAATTGGTACCTCCAACTTGCGTAATCGCATGTTGAAGAGGGGAACTTCATGGTTATACGGGGCACAAGAAGCACTAATTGCTTCCCCACTTATCAGGTTTGCGTTCTGAATCACTCTTCCCCTCTTGAACCGATTCCACTACCGCCAATCTTTTTCCTTTATCAATGATCGTTCTCTCTGACGAGTTCATCTCCATCATACTATATAATGCATCGATCCTTTGCATCACCAACTCGAAATTTTTGTCCAATTTTTGTTCTGCCCTAACTCAATTCACTTTTGCTTCGTCAAACTTGGTTGCCAATCCGATCACCTTCTCTCCCAACTCCATCATTCTTGCTTCCATTCTTCCCCCCATTCCAAAAACAACCCCTCTGATACCAAAATTGTAGGCCTAAGCCTCAATTTTATTTATCAACAACAGGGGGAAGTATTCAAGAGCTTCCCAATCTCTCCCAATTTCTCATTAGAGACCTATTGCACAATGATATTCAAAAGATACCCCTTTCTCATACTCATCCTCTATTTATAACGGCCCTTCTCATAATAAACGATATTCCCGGGCCCACATACTAACAACCTACCTCATGTATTTCCTCTCTTATGCCTATGTATATACACTTTTACCCTTAGGGGTCTATCACACTTATTGTCATATTAAATATTATTGTTATAAACATTAAAAAATATAGAGAAATAGCAAAGAAGCATGGAAATACTTAACCCTCCTTGATTCTATTTAGTGCCTAGGGTGGGGGTCCTAAGTGTATGGTTTCAGATTGAACATCCTATGTGTATCAAACAAGGGTTTAAATAACCACCTGCTGTGGCGTCCTAGTGAGTAGTGATCATAGGGGCCAATGAAAAACCTAAATGGTTTAGAGGAAATGAATGCAAACCATGATAACCACCTAGGATTTATTCTCTGGCGACCAATGTAATAAAGTCAAGTAGTTGTTTTGTGCTATTAATCATGGTACAAACAAGTTCCCAGACACTTACAAATATAAAAAAGAATAATAAATAAAACAAAGGTTCAAAAATTGGTATCCATCACTGCATGAAATCAACATAGCAAATAACCTCTCATTTTTTCTGACTACGTTGGCAATTTATAAGAACATCACGGGACAAACGATCTTAATACTCCAACAGCTGATCATACACCTGAATTTTTCTTTTGGAAAAAGAGATTTCATTGAATGAATGAAATAGGGAAAACCCAACACCTAAAGGTGATTACAAGAAGTCTCCAATTGAAAAGAAAAATAGATAAGTATAAGAAGTAAAATGAGGGTCATGGTCAAATTTACAGCAATTAGAGTCCATGAAAAGTCGATCATACACCTGATTCTTTTAGCACATAATATTAATTATATGGTATAGTACATAATTGAAATACCGGTCTTCGGTTTTAAAAAAGATATAGCACACGCAAGAAGTACAAAAGAGCAACATAAAAACATGTGAGATCTTTATAGTGAGAATATTTAAGCAGAGGTTCCCAAATGTCTTCCCAAGACAACTCAATTCCTTTCCTTGAATCATGTTTATAAACAAATCACGATGGAGAAAATTAAGTGATAAATGTCAAGCAAGATAGCAACCAGACTCCCCATAGAAGCAATATCATGAGACGAGGGATGCACGAATACCTTGTTCAATAATGATATCAATCACCAAGGAAAGAGGAACATGCTTCTCAATTTTTGTGGTGCCCCAAAAAGGTATGAATGAAGGTCTTGAAACCTTAAAGGGAGAAAAAGCAAAGTTAAAAACAATAAAAGCATACAAGAATTACCTCCTTCACTTCCTTTCTTTTGAAAAATATACAGTTTCACAGTTTTGAAGGGGCAAAACCAAATGACCTAAAAGAAGTGAACCTTGTAAACTATTTCTGTAGGAGTGACATATAATTTACGCGATGAAAAATCCTTCTGAAGCACATATCTCCTATATGGCAGATATAGTAGCATGATTATCCCAAAACCCCAAGCTAAAACCAGCAGCAATGATATAGAAAGCCATATAATAGTGTCATATTGAACACTGTATCTCCCAAATTCCTTGAAAGACGCTTCATACAGAATCTGTTCAGAGCAATCTGCAGCTTCATCAATATCCAACTCACATATCAGATCGGATAGAAGATGATCCTTCGAGTGCTGGCATTGAGATAGACCCTCTGTGTGTCCCATCAACATTTCTTCAAGCACTAAATAAATGAAATTATGATAAAACTTAGTAGGCTAAAAATCACTTTTGGTCCTGAACTTACATTATAGTAATCATTTAATCCCTGAACTTTGATTTGTATGGATTTGGTCTATGTACTTTCGAATTTGTAATAATTTAGTTTTTGAACTCTAGCATGTAACAAGTTACTCCATGGACTTTTAAATTTGTAACAATTTGAGTCTATATCGTGAAAAATCTCATCAAACTTTATAGTCAATTGTGATTATTTAACAACTTTCTTAAAACACCAATGAACCCATAAGCTTAAGGTGATGTGCCAAGGCCCGAAGGGAAATTTAATATTATATCAACATTTGAACGCCCCTCACTTGTGGGCTTTGAAGTGTGTAGAAGACACAAAATGTTGAAATCAATATTAAATTGAGAGTAATCACATTACAGGAGTTCGAACACAAGACTTCCTGATACAATCTTAAATCCCAATGAACTCAAAAGCTTAAGTTGATGGGCGAAGAAAATTTTATTTTTTTTTCCTTTTTTTTTGAAATAGAAAGAAAGCTTTTCATTGAAGAAATGGAAAGAGGCTAATGCTCGGAGTATAGTGAAACGAAATAAGCAAGATAAATCAAATGCAACGGAAAAAAAAAACCCCCGAAGCTGGACTTGTTCAGAAAATTAACACAAATACAAAACAAATACAACCCAATATAGTACAATTGGCTCTTTGAATGAAAATTCCAAACATCATTGAAATCGAAGCTCGACTTGATTAATTGGAGCACTAGTGAAACGACTTAGAACCAGATAACCAAATAGAAAAAGGCACCAAGAACTTGGAAGGTGGCATCAGAAAAGCCCAGCCTTCAACTATGACAACTTGATGACAAAGCCACCCTAAAATTTTAGGCCTCCAGTGACCAGCTTCTAAAATCAGCAAACCATGACATCAAAGCTTTTTTAGAATTCTGATGAAGAAGGGCCAAAAAACATCAAGCTTCTAATAACAGAGGACAGAGGGCTGGAATATATCTGGAAAGCCTTTGAAACTCTCCACCCAACCAAGTATAATTGTCGTTGTATAAAGACTTCAACAACCACTAGTTTTCTTTCATCCCAAAGGACTTACACACCTTACGAATTTTCTTCCACAAAAGACTCCACCACTCCTAAATTTAATATTATATCAACACTCTAACAAACTTAATTTTTATAATTTTTAAATTTGAGCCTTAATCAGTTTATCAATCTATGTGCAAGTTTTTTTATTAATTTATTTTATTTTATTATTTATTATTATTATTATTATTATTATTATCATTTGAAAGAAGAAGAAACAATTTCGTTGATGGATGAAATAAAGGAGTATAACTTCAACACCTATTGGTGATTTACAAAAAGGCTCTCTAATGGAGATTAAATAAGTAAGGCCATAATGATTAAAAAGATGTTGAGATATACCCAAAAAAAAGCTGTAGATAAAATTTTATTCATAGGAAGGAAATTTCACTAAAATCTTAATAGTATTTTTCACAATAGGCTCTCTAATGGAGATTAAATAAGTAAGGCCATAATGATTGAAAAGATGTTGAGATATACCAAAAAAAAAAAAAAGCGGTAGATAAAATTTTATCCATAAAACAATTAAAGGAAGGAAATTTCACTAAAATCTTAATAGTATTTTTCACAATAGGGACTAAATCGTTTCAACTTTGATGTACAAGGATTAAATTGATACTTATTATAGTTCAAGGACCAAATTGTTACAAATTTAAAATTCCATAGACTCAATTATTACAAAGTTGGAAGTAAAAGGACTAAATTGTTACAAATTAAAGTTTAGAGACTAAATTATTACTTCCATGAAAGTTCATGAACCAAAAGTGATTTTTAACCATAATTTGAATGTCTTAGCACAAGATAGCTAGGTAGCAAAAATAATTGTATCTAACACCTCAGCTCCTTATCAAAGTTCATTTTAAGGAGGTAGAAAACCAATTAAGGAGTTAAAAATAGGCTAAATTATACAAAATACCCCTCAACTTGGTGTTTGGGTCAAAAATACCCTTACAGTTAGTTTTGGCTGAATGTCAAAAATACCCCTGAACTTTCAAAAGTTTAAAAAATACCTTTAAACTTCAAAAAAAATTAAAAATACTTTAACTGTTAGTATATGAACAGAAACAATGAACGCACTCTTATTTCTCTCCTCTCTTCTTTGATGGCCTCTTACCCTCCTTTTTATTAATTGTTTGACATTTGTTTATCTCAAAAAAATAATAATAATAATTTATTGACTGCCCACTTCAGTTAAGGTATATAGACTATAATAAGAAGAAAAAGAATAATGGATGTGTAAGACACCTAGTATAGAAATAGTAGGACCATTAGGAGAATATTAGTATTGATATTAGTAAGGGGTATAAGGGTAATTAGATGGGAAGTTAGTTAGTGAATATTGCTATAAATAGGAGTAGGAGTTGTAGGAAGGTATGAATAATTTGTGGGAATTTCCATTGGAGAATTGAAGGAGAGAGTAGCCTTCTCGAAAGGCTAAAGTATATTGTAGTTTCATTATTGATATTGCAATATAAATCTATCTTTTACAGTTTTTTTTTTTTTTTTTTGTGTGTGTGTGTGTTCTTGAGAATTTCCTTGTTAGGTGGTATCCTAAAAAAGCGGTATCAGAGTTGTTCATCCTGGAATATCAATTAGAAATGAATCGTGATCAGTTGAATGAAGCACTGTTAGAGGTACAGAGAAATGTGAGAGCGTTGCCACAACGGCTCATTGAATCTTTGGAAAGAGATAGAGAAAGAAAGGAGAGAAGACTAGTAGAAATCAAAACAGAAAAAGAACAATCAGCAAAGAAAATATCAGAAAAACAGGAAACGATTGTAGTGGGAGTCAAATCTGAAACTTCCAGTGAGATTCCAATTGAAAGCTCATATGTGGAAGGATCTTCAATAATGTTGAAAGGCGCCGAAGAAGAAGGAATGTTGTTTGTTCCAGCAAGCAACGTTGAGGGAAAATGGGCAACGGAGATAGAAGGGAGATGCAATCGATGAAAGAAAAGAAAAGAAAGAAGGTGATGGAGGGCTCCATGACAGAGGAGAAAAAGATTAATGACTCGAAGACGGAGGAAACAAAGGAACACAATCATAAAGAAGATGGAGAAAAGAAGTGGAACCTAATCGTTGACGTCCATAACCAGTGGCAAAGGGTGAGATGGCTGGAGATAAGGATTCGATGGAACTGGAAATGCCGATCAAAGGAGGTAGAAGCATCTGGGAGAAGGGGACAAACATTACTAATGAGAAGGCGAGATGGCAGTCAGAAGAAGAAGAAATGGAGGAAGGAGCATCTACAAGCAAACACATGGTCAGAAAAGCAAAAAAGAAAGATGGCAAAAAATCGACGAAGAAGAAACGTGTTGACGATCAACAGTGGGTGAATGAAGAAACTGTCATTGATCAAGGTTGCGGAGGACCGTTGGCAGCGATGGAAAGAGAAGGCGTCGATGGTCCAGTGGTTGGAATGGCAAAGATACTAATGAACGAAGAAACGAAAAACGGCGGAAGCACTGGTGGGCGAAATTGAGGAGAGGTTGTACGTGCTGAAACTTGAAGATGAGGGCGAGCGGCAATAGACGAAAAAGATGACTTGGGGAAGAAGAAATTTTCGTGAAGAGGAGGAAAAACATGTTCATACGCACGTGAAATGGGAAGTGGTGGGGCCAGGATGGAGGGAATCAAGGGCAAAAGCATCTAATCCTGATTATGTGGGATTTACATCATCGACTGGGCTAATTCTCAAGAAAGCTATGGAGGCCCATTATTCTATTCTGATCCAAATTGAGAGGAGTCGTAACTTGCGAAAATGGGAGGAAAGAACAATCCGTTTGGTGACGGGACCATGGATTGAGCAAAGTGGTTATTAATTTGGGCCTAATAATGCGCTGGTTTTGCTAGAAGCCCACTATTATTTTTAAGGAAGATAATAATTTATAGGCCCAACGTTTGAAGAGTTGTTGGTGTGGAGCAATCCAAGTTAAAAAGGGTTGTTATATTCAATATCTGTTACATGGGCAGTGGGGGTTACTTAAGAGAAGGTTGTTGTGCTGTTTTGGACAGCAAATTGATAATGGACCTAGCCCATTAAAGGAGAATAACGCCAGTAGAAATGAAGAAAAAAGAGTGTGGAGTCATGGGATGTTTATTGGGCTTAGTCCAAGTGAAGAAATAGAAGCCCAATTTGTTTCTGAACAAGGCTGAAGAGAAGGCTATGTTGGTTCGAGTTTTGTGTTCTCATAATTTTAGAAAAATCAAAAAAAAAAACAAAAGAAGAGTGAGAGAGAGAGAAAGAGGGAAAAAAAGATGCCCAATCTTGTGATTGTGTTTTGTAAGCACACCTTGAGAACAATGTGTCTTCGAAGGGCGAAGTATTGTAAGACCCCTAGTATAGAAATAATAGGACCATTAGGAGAATATTAGTATTGGTATTAGTAACGGGTATAAGGGTAATTAGATGGGAAGTTAGTTAGTGAATATTGCTATAAATAGAAGGAGTAGGAATGGTAGAAAGGTATGAAGAATTTGGTGGGAATTTCTATTGAGGAATTGAAGGAGAGAGTAGCCCTCTCGAAAGGCTATGGTATATTGCAGTTTCATTATTGATATTGCAATATAAATCTATCTTTTACAGTTCTTATTTCTTTTTGTGTTCTTGAGAATTTCCTTGTTAGGTGGTATCCTAACAAGATGCACCATTGAATCTCAAAACTTAAATGTTTTAACGAGTTGGTTGTACATTAATAGTTAAGTATATGCTAATAGCCAAATACAAATTATTCTTTATTGTTTTGGTATGTTTTAAAGGGTGGTTTTGATTCTGGAATCCTGCGAGATCTTGTGGGATTATATGTTTTAAATTATAGTTTTGATTGTTGAGAAAATTGATATAAGAATTGGACAAATAGGAGAAAAATGAGAGTATCTATATGAAAAACAAAATGAAGATATCTATATACTTTGTTCTAAAATTGGTCTTTTCAAACTCAAAAAAACTTCAAACAAATTGACCACTACACTAATGGTAGAAGCATTTTGAAAAAAAAAAATGAAATTTTAGAGTTGCTTTTGCAATGGTTTCTATTCCTATACTAACATTAAGAGTATTTTTTTAACTTTCTTTTTAAGTTTTAAGGCTATTTCTTTATACTTTTGAAAGTTGTATTTTTTAAACAAAACACTAACGGACTCTTCTCTAAAATTATGATATTTTTTAACTATTTTTTAAAGTTTAAAGGTATTTTTTAAACTTTTGAAAGTTCATACTATATTTGAGTCTTTGACATAAAGTTCAAGAGCATTTTTTTTATAATTTAGCCTTCAAAGTATGCAGAAAGCCATTGATCTTCCAAGGAAACCTACACTCAAATGAGGCAAAATTGCAATTCAGGTGTCACTCCCTCGCTACTGAATGCTTGACTGACAGAAACCAGAGTTTGAGATGATCTAAAGATCGTAGTAAAGAACTTCTAACATTGTACTGCGAAAACGGAATGAATTTCTAAACACCCAAAACAACGAAACATCCACGAACCAACCGACCGAGAAGTTGGCTTTCGAGGAAGAGATCCGACGTAAATTTAGCTAAAAATCTTAAACAACAACAACTGTTTAGAACATTTATCAGCAATAAATCAACAAAAAATCAATGGCTTCCCAACATTAAGCCATTCTTTTTTTCTTCCCTCGCCAACCCTCCAGTTCATTTGGAACCAACACGAACAGGAACGAAATGGGATGTTCAACAACTCAAAATCAGAAAGACCCAAATTAAAAACTGAAGAAAAAATTAGTCGACGAAATGTACCTGGAAGTGATTTTAGATTTAGAGAAAAAAATCCGATGTTGGTCGTAGGCCTTCTGGTGGGAATTGGGGAGTTTTGGGCCAATATTGCAGAAGTAACCTCTCTATTTATATACACAATCTTTTTATTTTAATTAAATTTATTTTTGGTGGATTTTAAATATAAAAAAATGGGTCAAGTTATATCAAAATTTCTACCCTCCTTACAGCCCAAATACATTACAGCTGAAATACCAACAATACTAGGTAGAAGAAGATTCGTAAATATATATATTGTGATATATATAACCATTTATTTTATACAAACGATGATGATTTTGTATTTAAATTTCTTGTTTTATGATATGTACACTTATATATATATTTTATATGCATTGTGGTTTATATTGTATTGTCATATGGATATAATTATCTATTTCAATATATCTATATTTTATATAATAGTTAGTATATACCATGTTCTAAGGTATATTTAAAAATAGTCATGAATTCACTAGAAAAACCAACCAGTTGGCATGAAATTTGTTTTTTATTACATATCAAATATATTTACCAATATATTTCACATATTTGTTGGAACATTTCCAAATAAACGATGTGATTTTATTATTTTTACCTCATATGGGTGATAATACCATAAAAGTGCTATAATTTTTGGCATAGTTTTCCCCCATTTGTGTATTTCTTATGAATCAAATGCCATGTTGTAGGTATCATCCCAAGTGTCAAAAAAATCATTTGGAACAAAAATAAACTAAAAAGGAGTTAATTTGGAGAATTGGAGCATCAATTATGAAGAATAGCTAAAATTTACAAAATTGCCACTAGTAGCAACATAGCAATGCTACCCCTAGCATAGCATTATGTTAGAAGACAAACTACCCTCTTTCAGCTCATCAAAGCAGTGTCATGACCCTACCTCAATGCTCTAACATTATGCTACAAGACAATAGCCATCGAAATAGGGCAACGTAACTACGCTACCCAGAGCGTAATTATGCTACGACAATTTACGGAAATTTAAGAATTCGCGTGCACACAAGCCAACGTAACACTAGCGTTATTACTCTTCCCCTTATGCTCAAGGTCTGATATGGCAAGAGCGTGATTACGCTCTACTCAGCATCGTTACGTTGTGGCATAAATATAAAAGCTTTTCCACGATTTCTATATGGGGGATTGGATCTTCAACTCGATTTTCTCTCGACTTCAATTTTTTGCACTTTTCTTTCTTCCTTTTTCTTCCTTTTCATGTATTCTTGATTTTTCTTGATGAATCTTGAAGAGATGCAAGGTTGAAGGGGTAAGTCTATCTAGTCTAGTTCAGGTTAAATTCTTAATTTTCTTGGCATGAGGATGTTTTTTCTATAATTTCTTGTGTAAATTCTTAATTTCTTTGATAAATTCTTGTTGTAATTCGTTCTTGGATGTTGAATAAATTTCTATGTGTTGGATTTTAGAATCTTTGGCCAACTTTCTTTAATTCAATGAATGCTAGAATTTGAGCATGTGTATATGTTTGATTTCATAGGGCTAGAACTAAAGCATGGTAATGTATGAATTAGGTTAATTAGGCTAATCTTGTTCATAATTTTGCATGATTAGTTAATTTCAAGAATAATTGAAATGGTAACCTAGGCTTTCCAAACTACTAATTCAATCTTAGTCAATATTGCTTGTTCTTAATACATATAAACGATTAATGTGGATGCTATCGAACCCAATTAATTTTGGCATTTAGGATTGATTGAACTGTTTAATCATGAAATTGGGTTATGCAAACCCAAGCTTCTAGGTTGCATAGGCTCAGTTATAATTAATAAGAAACCTAAATTGTTCAATGCCAATGAGTAGCCAGGAAAATTAGGAGGACACCTAAACTAGGCTAGATCATTTAATAAAGAAATTGTGTTTTCACTTTTCAATCACTCAGTTACATTCTTGTTTTTAAATTTCTTTGCAATTAATTTATCTACAAAAACCCCCATCTGGCTACCATTTGAATTCAAAATTAGGTTAAACAATAGTTATATTTTCTGTGGATGATCCCTTTCTTGCCATCTATACTACATAATAGTGTAGATTGTTAGATTGGAGTTACAAATTTATGTGGTCCTTAAAAGTTTGATAACGACACGCATTTCTGGGTCCATCAATGGGAAGGAAGAAATTGGAGACATAAATCAAACTGATATACTACTTTCATTGTCTACCTGTGATAAATAGTGATAAACTACTATTAGTATCTATCTGTGGTAGACATTGATAGTAATCTATCACTGTCTATCAATACATAATACATAAATAATTTTTGTTCCCTATTTCCTATGATGCATACAATAATTAATGTTACTAAAAATATACTAGCTAACATATTGTTTTAATATATCTTTTCAATAGGTGGAACAAGAGTTCATCAAGGAGGATCCAATGAAAATTTAAGGGTCACCATATACATAGATCTAGAAGTTTTGCAAATAATAAAAAAGAAACTAGGTAAAGAATGTTTAGCTAAAGTTAGAAAATAGTCCTTTTGGACATTTTCTTGACTTAAAATGGAAAAAATTTCCACCAAATTCCTGAACTACCTAGTACGAAGACAAGTCTTTACCAAGAAGCCAAATGTCTTGGTTTTTAATTTTAATAGACATATAGCAAAATTTGGGTTGAAGGAGTTTTACTTAATAATAGGATTGAAAGGACATGACTTTTCTACGGTGGATTTAGAAAAAGGAAGTCATGTATCAGAACTTAAAAATGTTTTCTTCCTTCATGATATTAAGGTTATTAGAGGTGATTTAGATAGAACATTCAAAATGTTATGTGATTATGAAAATCACATAGTTAAGGTTAAACTAGCAAACCTTTACATCTTGGAGAGTATTTTAGTCCCTTAGCACAACATAACAAAATTAATTGGAAGCACTTGGATATCATGGACAATGAACAACAATTGTAAGAATATCCATGGGAAAGATTGTCTTATAACCTGACATAAGAATTGTTAGGATATACTAGCATGCAACAGAAGCAAATAGAATCAATAAGCACTCTAATTATATTTAATTTGAGTTTTAAAAGCATGCTTAAACAGAAACTTCAGAAGAGGGTTTCTAAACTATATACCTTTTATGAATTCTTCCAATTCCAAGCTCATCTCCACGTGATTCTAGTTCCAATTCAACAGTGAACTACCAAGAGATCTTCTCTACTATTCCCAGCCTTGAATTTGAGTGGTGGAACTCAGATTGGAATGAATTTGTGAAGGAAAATATGGGTTTTTAGATGACGAACAAGCTTTCTATAGGAAACTTATTTCCAGTAGCCAACCACCTCTTCATCAGCAAAAATAGAGTGTTTTATACATTACCCACATGCAGGTTCTCAAGTTCAGCAACCTTGACACTTCAATTTACTGAAGAAAGTGGGAAATGTGTGTGTTTCATGGAGGAACACCTCATACTAGTGAAAATGTGGGAAGATCTCACTCAAAACTAATTTCCAATGTTCTTATGTTTAAATTCAAATTTTAATTAATTTTAAAAAATAACTAAAAATTGATTTAATTAATTCATAATTAATTAAATTTAAAACATCAAAATTCAATTTCTCAAATTGAATTGAAATTGAAAATTAATTTGATTTTTAATTAATTAAATAACAATTTAATAAATATTAAATTAATCACACACCTAATTTTAAAACATGAACCCTATTCATGTAATTAATATTTAAATCAATATTTAAATATTCTAAACTCTCCAATTTCGTTTAATTTCAATAACTTAAACGTTAATTAATTATATCAAATATAATTATACAAACCTTAATTTGAATTTGAACTTATTCAAATTCAAACCCTATTTTCAATTTGAAATTCAATTTGAACATTTCAATTTGAAATTCAATTTGAACACTTCGAATTAATATCATTCCAAATTCACTCAATTTATTAATTCAAGGTTTTCATGTTTTAAGAGCTAGTAGAGAAACCTTATGGACCTACAGATTATGAACTCCAACGATTTAAGATTGATTGGCTAAAACTCTTTAGACCAAATTAATCAGTATTTGTTAACTATCAAGTCACACCACTATAGCTCGATAGTTGTACTCTCCTCACTGTAGATATATTTGTGTCCATTTGATTTAACCATAATTAATAGGTCGACCCTTCACAGGTTGTTCATAATAACGGTTGGGTCAATATGTTGTTTTACCCCCGATATTACAACATGCTCCTTAAGTTCCACTGATCCTCTAATGAACAATTGGTTTGTGATCCAATCACTAAACCAGATCCCTCTTAGGTCAATGAGAGGTTAGGGCCCCTCGTTCAAGATATGGATATAGTACTTAAGAGAACAACCTTTCTTCTATCCGTAAAATGGGTAGGCATGAATTCTTTATTGCACCCTATGTTCCCAACTATCTACCTGATCTTACCCCTGAAATGGGAGGCTTATTGAACCAACCTGTTGAGCCAACCCTCACCTATGAAAATCTAAGAATAATCCAGGATAAACAGGGGTTCATAGTTAACTCAAGATTAAGATTGAGTTACCTTGGTCATCTAAGCGAAATAATCAGTCTTAAATAGTAAACAATGTTATAAAGTAAGAGTGACTTATTTCTTGGTCCGATCTTACACAAACTCATTGCATAGGACGCTCCCACTCCTCATGACAATACATGAACGGATCAAGATCACTTCGTTTGTAGCAGCTTTACAACAACTTGTAACAACTATAGAATGGGTCGCATCCGATAATGTTACCTTATCCAGTTTTATGTCTCTACATAAAGTTCAAGTATTCATATAATATTCATGATTCTTAGTTTATTGGATTTATACTTTATAAGTGCAATTTATAGATTCAATAACAACTTTATTGAAGTAATGTCGAATAACATCTTTATTGATAATAGAATATATTTAACTTTACAAACTGCGAGTTTCAGGACATACAACCCAACATGAATTATTCAAGAGAGCTTCTTATACAGAGAAGGATGTTGTCTACCTACAAGAATTCCCGTTAGTATTAGTATATTGGGCTTTTGTGAAAATTCCAAAACTTTCATCTTTAGGTGTTGGTTTTGGGAAAATTTTTTTTGTAACAAAGGTCAAAGAATAATAAGATGAGAGTTAGCGACTAGATGAATTGAGAATCCAGCATCAAAACATATTGGAGACAAATGATGTAAGTAATTCCTTATTTCCATTCTTTGTAATCCATTTTTTTTCATTTGCACTTGTATATCACTTGTTTGATAAACAAAGATAATACTAGTCTATCACTATTTAGTAGTGATAGAAAGTTGTCACCATCTATCATTAATAGATATTGATAGACTTATATCAGTGTTTATCAGTGATAGACAATTATATGAGTATTTATTGCCTACACCACTGATAGATAACGATAGACTACTATCCCTATCTATCACAATCACAATGGTACGAGAATTGTTTTCGAATAATTTAACCTGTGTTTACTTGTAGTTTTGTATGGTTCCATTACAAGCAACAAAAGAAGAATATGAATTAGACACCATGCAATATTTCATTGAAATGGAGAAGAAAGAGATGTATGACAAGGAGAAAGAAAAAGAAAGGGAAAAGGAAAATAAAAGAGTTGAGGAACTAATTGAAGAAGAAGGAAGAAAAATATGTCTGCGAAAAGAATCATGGAAGAAATCCAAAAACTGAAAGATGGCTACAAGAGAATACAAGAAGAACAAAAATAAATACTAAGTTTGTTGAAAACATTTATGAATGGCCTAAAGGATAGACTTCCATTTGAAAATGTTGCACAAATCTTCCATAAGAGCATGAAAAAAGAGCCTAAACTGAGTATGGAGACAAATAAATCTCCTTCTTCAAACTTTCAAGTTTTGGAACAAAACAGTAACATTGATGAGATGGTGAAGTATGCAATAAATTATATATTTGGGGGTAAGTCTTTGGTATGTGGTTTTTTATTTTTTAATAGTAACTATACATTTGCTAACTATAAAATTTATTTTTCAGATTGAAATTGAAAATGAAAAGCAAAATGAAGAAAAGGTATGTGTACAAGTTTTTGTACTGATAGACCAAGTGATAGGTGTCTATCACTGTCTATTGTTTCTCATTATCATTCTTTTTGTGTTTGATTTGAGTTTTTTTGTTATAGGAATCTTATCATTTCATTAACTTTTTGTTTCATTTTTTATTTTTGTTCTAGGAATCTAACATCCAAACCCAATAACTTGATACATAATATTCGGAACCTATTCCAATTGTTGATTTAGAAACTCCAAAAACACAAGTGTCAGAGGATGATCAGATGCCAACAAAAGAAAAAGAAAAGGTTTGATTCTTCTATTAAAATACTCGTTTCCTTTAATGTTATGGACAAATGATAGACTTCTATCAGTTTCTATCATTGATAGACACCGATAGAAATTCATCATTGTCTATCATTAATAGATACTAATAGAAGTCTATCATTTGTCCATAAACATTATAGGAAACAAGTATTTTAATAGAAGAATCAAACCAAATCCAAAACCAAATCCCAGTTCTTCTTAGCATCATTAATTTTCTCTACAGTTTCACCATCAATTTCCTCTACATCTACAGCTTCACCTTCAATCTTCTGTAATGAAACAACGTGTTATTGTTTTGTGTCTAAGATAGACACTGATAGACTTTTATCACTATCTATCAATGACAGAAATTGATAGAAGTCTATTAGTGCCTATCAGTGATAGATACTGATAGAAATATCTTTCTTTAATAACTCAACAAGAACAGAGTTAAATCAAACAAAACCCATAAATGCAAAAGGAGAAAAAAAATAAGATCTCGACCCCCGAAAATGCCAAATATGAACACAAAGATTATGACCTTAGCACATAAAGATTACTCTCTAAGTTTGCAGAACAAATATGAATACCATTTTTGTAAATAAATATTTTATTTACATTAAAATTTAAAATTTAAAATTGTTCAATCAAACATTTTACAGAAATCAAGTTCATATTCATACCAGAAACTACATATACATTATTTAATAATAAAAACGTTTCCTATAAAAGTAATCTGACACCTCCCAATGCCACTGCTGAGACAACGTGTCGAGTTCCAACCCACATAGCCATCTCCTCGTCCCGAGCTGCTACCATGAACCAATTATCTAAAAAGAAAAATAAATATGATTAGTGGCATCTAAATCAATTATCCAAACAGAATTATCATTTTACGCTAAATAGGTTTCTAAAATTAGTAAAACATTTTTATCCTGTTTGGCCTTCTTTTTCTCTGCCAAATACTTGGGACAGTTCCATTTCCAGTATTCCTCCTGGTTGTCATGGAAATAGGTTCCTTTGGCAACCTTGGCTTTCCTGCCCCTCTAGGCTGCAGTAAGGTTAGCTTTATTCCTCTGACCTCCCTTTTTTCTTCTTTCACTTTTTAGTGCCAAATGAAGAAGAAACAAACTTAGTTCTAGAGATTGAAGCTCTGTAGAATTTCTTTGAGGAAGTGGCAATATTTGTCTCTCTGTTCTGCTCCTTGAATTTCATCAATGATTGGTAAGTCTGTAATTTATTGAGAAGGGTGGTTAGATTGTAGTCTAGCTTGTTCATAACAACATTACTATGGGAAACTCTTTGGTAGAGTTTCTGAAATAAAGCTAACTTGACTAGCCTCATCGATGACGACCCCATTCATTTCAGCCATATTAAAGTGGACCATCATGTTGAGTACGTGTTCTTTGATAAATGTCCTTTATTTCATATGGGCATTGAAAATGTATTTAGGAGCTTCATGCTTGAGTTATGAGGATGGTTGTCCAAACATCTCTTGCAATAATTCTATGATCTCGCGTGCAGTGACCGTAGATTCATGCTTCTTTGCCAAAAGTTTAAATAAGCTGGCAAGTATTTATGCTTAGGCCTTTTCATTTGCCCTTATCCATCTCTCGTAAGCATCTCGAACATGTCGGACTACATTTTGAGCAATACATGTGGACACTTCTCAAGTAGGACAAATCGCAAATCATCGATGATTAGCATAGTATTAATTGTGTTTTTTTTTCCAACTTGTATAGTTGTCGCCATTTAATTTATCAACACTTAAGAGATTCAATGTAGCGCTAGTCATGTTTGAAGTTTGCTGAAACATACAAATTATTTATATTAGTTATTAAGCATTACCCATAAAAACCAATCAATTTTAGCAAAATTCTAATGTACCTTATATGACATTTAATTTTGTAATAATGCTTTAATGAGTCAGGATGAAAGCCACCGTAGGGTGGACAGTCATCCCTTCACTAAATTGAGATATTATCAACCAATCATTACACCAGAATAACTCTTATTCCTATAATGATTAGTCACCATTTTTTGGTCAAGAAATCATTAACTTGCTTAACAATTTCTCGTAAGTGTAACCCTTCATTTCAGATTCTAAAATTCCATCCCAATGAGCCAAATGTAGCAAAAAGTCGATTAGGGAAAAAACTAAACCAATCCTATTCATTTCTGGAGTTTGAGTAAAATTTCATGCAAACATCTTCTTTAAGGGGACACAAACAAAGGTGCCAAGAGGTCGAGCATGAAACTTTATTACAAACTAATGAAAGAGATCGTGGGATGTGTTGACACACGTCCCTCTCCCACCTACTATAAACATTCTTTCCATTCTCCTAGATATTGACCTCTACAAACACCTTCCTTAGGGGAACACTAGTAAAGGTGCCACGAGGACGAGCATAGATCTCACAGTGTGAAATATAAGGGAGAACGTGAAAGGAAATTGACATATCATATACATTATTTTCCTTTCATTAAATGTTTTAAACCTAGGGTTCGTTACTCAGGTAAATCCGGCTAATAATTTATTTAAGTATATTGTTAAATTGGCTCAATATTATTGGATAGTTTAACAATATATGATTCTTGTTTATTAAACATTTTAATAAACCTAATCAGTATTGCATGCTTACAAAATACTTGTCTAATTCACCTTCCAAGTCGGTTTCTAGGTAGGGATGTTCTGTTTCTGTCAGTTTAAATATTCAAGCCTAGATAGAACCTTCCTTAGACAAAGGTCCTTTATAGATAGTTATTTATAAATTTAATCTTTTATTATTTCCCATTTAATCCTATTGAAAAGAAAATAAAAGATTAATCTATTTCTAATCATATTAGAAATATTTCAATATAGATCTAGGTGAATTAATTTTAAACCATTTAAAATTAATTTTAACCTATGTTTGCATGCAACTCTTGATTATAGTTTTTAAGTTCATTAACTTTATAATACTTATAAATTAATGAAAATAAATAAAACCTATAATCATGCATCTACATATATTAATTAAATGCAATATTTATATTTACTAGGTAATGTCATGCTCAATGCATTTCCATTTTCATTATATAATATAACACTTTAATTATAAACTAATGAAAACTAGACACATCCATCATACAAACTATATAATATAACTTTTATACTATAGTATGATGCATGTACATGTTAATTATGCATGCAATCATATAATATAACATTTATATTTAATATGATGCATGAGCATGTTTAGGACATATCATGTAACTTCATAGTATAACAATTATATTAAATATGATGCATGATATAAAATGTTTATCCTATGGTGGAATTTTAGACTATATGGCATGCATTATACAATATATATAAAAATAATCATACATTAAATGTAAAATTAATTTCAACATAAAAAATTCGATCAAAATTGGCACTCCTAAGAATTAATTAAATTAATATAACATTTATATTAATTTAAAAACTAATTACATAAAATCGAAAATACAAAGAAACTCCCATTGAAAAATTGCTCCCAACCTTGAACCCACATTCCGGAACCTGCCAGCGGGTGCGCGTATGTCTCAGAGCACAGCAACGCTGTTGGAAGGCACCATTGCGCTCTGACTTTTTCTTTCAGAGCATAGTGGCACTACGGCTAGAGTGTCATTGTGCTCAACGAAAACTTGCTTAGCAGCACTGCACTTTGATGAGCGTTGCGGTGCTCTATGCAATTTTCCCCAAGTGTTGCAACACTGCACAAAGGCGTAATTGCACTCTGGGCCAGAATGCCACTGTCTTCTTCATTTTTCACTAGAAATGCACCGAATTGAAGTGTCCTTCATGGAAAACTCTTCACTACAAACAACACGGATTTACAAACTCGATAGCAAGAATTTAAATGCCTAAAACATCGAACCCTTACAACTTTAAACAATTTAAAGTAATAAACTAAGTGTCATTTTTTAAAACATCCAATTTTTGCAAACCATCCACAAAGTAGTGAAATAAACCCACTAATTCTTTGAATTTAAGTTACAAAAAAAAAAGAAAAAAAAAAGCTAACACACGATTTAGTTCTAATACCAATTGAAGGAATCAAATTCTTAATGCGGAAGCGATTGACTGCCTTGTGT
Organism: Benincasa hispida; assembly: GCF_009727055.1. Lineage (NCBI taxonomy): Eukaryota > Viridiplantae > Streptophyta > Magnoliopsida > Cucurbitales > Cucurbitaceae > Benincasa > Benincasa hispida. Next base: position 119,478 of record NW_024064986.1, read on the forward strand.
CTAAGAATTTCATTTTGGAAAAACTTGAACAAAGAATTTATAAAACAATGATAAACATCCAGAACCTTAAGCATGCTATTCTACATAAAAACCATAAAGAAGAAAGGGATGGAGAAAACTTACCCTTGAAGAAACTAGTCTTCACGTATCACTCTCCCTATGATCATGAAGAGAGAAAATTCTTCCCACGAACACAACAACGAACAACAACCTTCTTGGACACTACCATCAAGAAATCTTCCTTGCTATTCTCTAGGTGAGAATCAAAGTAAAGTATGTGGGCTTGCTTCAATAATTTTGGTAAAGGGAGAACTTTTTGTTCTTTGAGAGAAAATTTCTAGAGGAAGAAGATCAAGAATTTCTACAGAGAGATCCCAATCGATTTCACATACATCACTAATCCTCAAACTCCTTTGTTAAGCATATGAGAGATGTAAGAGAGTTATTTCCAATTTCAAATTCAAATTATATTAACTAATCTAATATGATTAAATTTGAACCATATATTATATCCCATATAAAATATAACCTATAGTATTAATATGTATGAAATTCATATTAATTTTGACTTATAGTATTTATATGAATCTCATTCTTAAAATTAATATTTGAATTGTATTCAAATATTTATTTCTCTCATTAAACTTTATTATAATGTATCCAAATACATCATATTAATTGTATCTTATATAATTAATTCCCTTTAATTAATTTGAATAATTCAAATTACTCCAAAATTAATTGATTCTCATTAATCCTTATTGAGCTAGCAAGAAAACCTTATGAACCTACAAATTAGAAGCTTCAATTATGCGAGATTAATTAGTTAAATTATTTAATTAAATTAATCAACCTTTATTAACTGTTGACTACTCCACTAAAGACCGACAGCTGCACTCTTCACACTATAGATATATTTCTGTGTCTATTGGATATAACCAATCAATAGTGAGTTCACTCTTCACAAATAACTCGTAAGTACAGTTGGGTCAAAATTACCGTTTTACTCCTAAAGTTACATCTAACTCCTTAAGTACCACTGATTCCTCTAATGAACAATTAGTCATAGTCTAACTATAACTAGATGGCTCTCTGGTCAGTGAAAGGGTGAGACACCTCATTGTTCAAGATTCGGAATCAGCGTTAGGGAGCAAGTTATCTTCTTACCCTAACAAGGGGAAGGAGTGATTCCTTCTTGTATAGTTGCGTGCCTAGCTTCCCACTCGGATCAATCCCCAAAGTGGTAGGCTTATTGAGTCGACAAATCTGGTCACTCTCACCCATATAGATCAAAGGACAACTTTCATAAGTAGGAGTTCACAACTTACTCAGGATTAAGGTCAAGTCACCTATGGTCATCCTAGTGAAATGTAAGTATCTTCAAGTAACAGACTGGTCATTTCATGGTCGGGTCTTATATAAACTATTTGTATAAGATACTCCCACTCATATATCTCCACATGAATGATCAGGATTATTTATAACACTTTACAACAATTGTAACATTTACAAAGCGGGTCAAATTCGTAGTGTCAACAAGATAAGGTACCTAGTCTTGTCCATCTACTATAGACCTTTTAGGTTATCACTTAAACATGATCCACTTGTATGTCACCACATGCATGTTTAAGCTACACTAAATAACCTAGGATTTTAGTTTATTACTTTTTGGTTAATGCACACTAAATTTCAAATTAAATAATACTTTATTTTATTAAATAAATAATCTGTTCGTACAAATAAATTACAAACTACTAAACCATGAGATTTAGGGCATCAACCCCAACAATCTTAGTAAAGTAGAATGTGAGAGGTGGTCTCGTGCATATTTGCGAATAATAAGGTATGAAATGATGACGACAAGCCTTGCAGAAAGTGTAAATTCCGTTTTAAAAGATATTTATTTCAAGTTTACTTGATGGAATTAGAGTTTTGTTGTAAAAGATTTTTTATGATCGAAGGAAAGCTTCATTTTCAATGAAAACAATTTTGACTCCTTGGGCTGAGAATATACTACACACAAAACATGAAGAATCAAGAAGTTTTTTTTGTAAGAGTTTTTTTTTTATTCCTTTTTGTTTGTTTTTAGACATATAAAATTGATAGAAGAATGATAGATAATGATAAACTTCTATCATTGTCTATTTGATAGAAATCTATTAGTATTAATCACTGATAGGCAATGATAGAAATCTATCAGTGTCTATCTATAATAGGCAATGATAGAAATCTATCAGTGATAGAAACTGATAGTAGTTTATCGTTGTCTATTAGAGATAGACACTAGTTGACTTCTATTACTGTCTATCTCTGATAGGTAGTGACAGACTGCTATCAGTGTCTATCTTTGGTACCTTTGTAAATACTGATTTGTTTTTCGATTTTTTATTTATTAGGTTGATCCCATTAGCAACGTTGAATAAAAAGTAATGGATGGTGATAAACAAATCATAGTAAAGCTCAACTTGGAATCTTGCTGTTGTCGAGTATGGGATTTCGATGGTATTCCATGTGCTCATGTGCTTGCTATTATTTGGATGCTTAACTTGGATACTTATTCTTATGCATATGATTATTATTATTAAAAAATGTTGTCATCAACATATAAGGGTTGTGTTCGACTTGCTGAAGTTCTTTCAGATTGGAGGGCTATAAATGTTGGTACTATATCATTACCTTCTATTTTTAAACGTCCAGTAGGAAGACCTAAAAAAATAAAGGATCCCATCTATAGATGAAGGTAAAAGTAGTTCATCAAAATGTAGTCTTTGTCATTGCAAAGGTCACAATTCTAGGATTGCAAACTTCGCCAAATTAATCAATAATGTAATCATTATAGTTGCATTTTTTTTTAATTGTAATGCCAAATGCATTGATATTAGGTATGAAAGCTATTTTCCCTCTTTATTGGTTCTATTATTGAGTTTGTTATTGAATGAAACAATATCTTTATATATAAAAAAAAATTCTTGAATGACTTTGTTTATATTCATTTTTTAATTGAAACATGTGATATATACACTTCAATATGCACTGATATCTTTCTACCAATGTTTATCATTAATAGACACTGATAGATTTCTATAAGGATCTATCACTGATACACACTGGTAAACCATGATTTTTATTGAGTTAATATACACCGATATCTTTCTATCAGTGTATAACATTGATAGACACTAATAGATAGCTTTCTAATAGTATCTATCACAGATGTACACTGATAGACCATGAGTTTTATTGATGATTTTTATTGAGTTGCATACAACGAAGAAGAACTATGAGTGATAGATAGTGATGATAGTCTATCAGTGTCTATCACTATTAGACAATGATAGACTTTAACAAACTAACTACTGGTGATAGACACATATAGAAGTCTATTAGTATCTATCAGTGAAATACATATTTTCTTCCAACAAATTGATAAACACTAATAAAAGTCTATCAGTGTCTATCAGTGAAATTTGAATAGACAATGATAGTCAACTTTCAATGCCTATAGTAGTGTAAATTATCAATTATCACTGTCAAAGTTTCCTAACTTCAACCAACTCTCCTTTATTGAATGGGAACCTATAGTAGTTGAATTAATAATTTGAAGGATCAAATAATAACGCATTGTCATTGTACGACCCGACCCCCCAGGACTTAGGTAAGGCCGTTACTAAAATAAATGCATTCAGAGAATTTAAAACGATGCTCAATTATTTGAAATAAATGCTAATTAAAACAAGAGAAGTTCAAAAGACATTTATTAAATGCAATTGTTAAAACAGTTAATAGGGTACCCAAAATTCTTAAAGGCTAATCAAAAGCATATATAAGAAATAATCCTTAGTAATAAATTTTAAACAGTAAAACCAAATAACAGATTTCAAGATGCGGAAGCAAAGATGTCTAGTCCCAGTGACACAATCACGAATTCCACTGCGCCATCGCCGGTACATCTATACCTTTTCCTGAAACATCAACATAAGAAAGAATGAGCATGAAATACTCAGTAAGTAACCCCACCACTAGGGTCAGGCTAGACATCTATGTCCTCTAGATACCCACCTATGGCACAAATAAACAATATGGAAACAAACAAGAGACTGAGTCCTATTCTAATTGTAGTTAAGTAGCCCACAAAACTGGTGAATCTCGAAGGAAACACAAAAACTGGTGAATCCCGAAGGAAACACAAAACTGGTGAATCCCGAAGGAAACACAAAACTGGTGAATCCCGAAAGGAAACACAAACTGGTGAATCCCGAAGGAAACACAAACTGGTGAATCCCGAAGGAAACACAAAACTGGTGAATCCCGAAGGAAATACAAACTGGTGAATCCCGAAGGAAACACAAAACTGGTGAATCCTGAAGGAAACACAAACTGGTGAGCATCTAATTAATCAATGAGGATATTCATAGAGTCTCAATGTTCTCAGAATCAACATTGTACAATTCTAAAACATACATGAAAATCCTTTATACCATGGCTTTATCAAATACACATGATTCTTAACAACATATTTTACCACATTCATGTATACCTTACATCATAATTCCACAACATGCAAGTATGCCTCAACACCAGCAGATCAGACATCGACATATGAAAACACATATTATCACATACTAAAGATCAAGTACTTAGGTGTGTATATAAACAAATCAGAGCTCGTGCCAGAACATACTTTGATTCAGATCATACTGTTAATCAACATGCTAACATTTATCATAACATACACTCATAATGCTAGCATACAACTAAAGCCTGGCCCATGGGCAGTTCCAGTGGTAAGATTACTTACCTTAATCGAAGATCCACATATAAATTTCGACAACCAAACGATGACCGCGGTTTGAAGTAACAACCCTAAATATGAATACAACCATTAAATTTACCCAAAGAACTTGAACAACAACCACTCCAAAATCTCCTTCTAACAGATTTTAAATCCCAATGGACGACAACTTGAAACCTTAAAGATACAAGGGTTAAGTCAAACTTAATTCAGTAATCAAAGCGTGCCCACAAACCAACAATAAGGACCATAACTCTTACCAAAACTCTTGTCGAACGATCTTGAATCACTGGACAGTCGCTGCTTTAATTTCCCAAACTCAAATCTCCAATTTAGCGACTAATTTAATCTTTAATCCAATTTAGTGGGCATCCAAAATCTTTCAAGAAACCTAACCACAAAATAGATCTTACCAAAATCTAAGAGTCTGACGAAGACCCACACAACAGAACATAGGACGCGCGGGGATGGACGGTGGTCAAAAGCTGGAGCGGCAGTAGCGATTCAGACCGGCTGGGTGAGATCGACATGATGGGTGGTGGTCAAAAGCTGGAGCGGCGGCGACGATTGAAGGCTGGACGGTGTGCCTGGGGGAGCTTCGACTCAGATTTGGTAGCTGACGAGGCTAGGTGACTCATGGTGGCGCGACTGCACCCTACGAACGGTGAGTGGCATCACGCAGCGCGAGGGAGGCGGTCAGCTGGATTCGGCGGTGGGTCGCACGGATCAGATGATTAGGCAGAGGAACGGCTCATGACGGAAGTTTCAACGGCTGGGCTGGGTCATTCGGCTTCAGATCTTGGCTGATGGCACGACGACCCACGGACGAAGCAGCCAGACGATTGACGACAGCTTGCGGATGCGAATCTGATTGGCTGGGCGAGATTGGTGCGCAACGAAGAAGATCTGGATGATCACTACTTGCTGACGAGATTGAGCTGACCTGTGCGAACGACGGCCCACAAATGAATGACCGACGAATTGATGGCGATCAGACGTGCCATGCCAGTTGGAGAGGAGATGGCCAGCGGCTGCTAGGGCTCATAAAGAGGGTCTTCACGTTGGGGGAAGGAAGAAGAAGAAGAAGGGAAAGAAAAGAGTTTTTTTTCCTTTTCTTTTTAAAAGAAAAAGGTTATTTTAAATGAAAGAAATAAAATAAAATAAAATATTATTTTATTTTAACCTTTCCTTCATTACACAAATATATCTAAATATATATTCTTAAAACTCTTCCCCTTTTTCTTGAAATTCCAAAATCAAAATCAAATTAATTTCCACAATAGAAATTTAAATTCTCGACATTACCTTAAAATTAAATTAATGTGACATAAATCCATATCTCCCCTTTAAACAAAACTGAACTTTGAAATTAACAAAATTGTCCTCAAATTTTACGAAAATATAAAATTTGAAAAATGAAAAAAACTTGGGATGTTACAGTCATTGCATTGATGGTCAAGTTTACAATGGATTAAAATGCCAACAAATAGCAACCTTCTATTCGCAACTATATCGAAGCAATAAGGTAGGTGAATTGTTATCCCTGTAATAAACACTGATAGATGCATATCTATCTCTATCTATTGAAAGACAGTGATAGACAACTAGCAATGTCTATCAGTAGATAGACATAGATAGACAAATATTATAGTCTATCACTGTATATATAGACTGTAATGTACACCCCATATGATGTTCACGTTTTTAATGGATTAAAATCTTAAGATATATTTGGTTGTTCAATTTGATAAGCCAATGACTAGTATAAGCTCCAATATCATTAATTGAGCAAACAAGTATCACTAATACCATTAATTGTCTAATAAGTATCACTGATAGACTATGATAGACATCTATTGCTATCTTTCTACCAATACCATTGACACTAAATTATTGAAATAGTTGAAGTAGAACAATGATAAACATTGATTGAAGTCTATCAGTGTCTTATTAGTGAAAAACAATGATAGACTTCTATCAGTGTGTATGCCTGATAGACCATGATAGTGATCTACCAGGGTTTATTATTGATAGATTTTATTCATGAGATACCCTAATAGAAGTTCATTCAATATATATACGCATAAAGAAAGCTTTATAAAACTGATATAATCACAACACAACAACATATAACACTAAATTTAGAATTTTGAGGAGTTCTTCGTCATCCCCAATACAGACCAAATTCACAAATAACTAGAATTCACAAAATGTAGTTCATTGTCAGTTAGTTCTAAAATCAATGCAACAACCATAATTCAGAAAGTTAGGAAATTACCAGAATTCACAAATATTGTTCTAAAATCAAGGCTAATTAGGTTTAGGTTGAGAGTAAGATTTTGGTTCAGGTTCACAGTGAGATTTCAATTGAGAAATGTCGAGGTCGAAGTTCGGAATAGTCTCCATCTTCAGTTTTTTTGTTGCTGTCCTCTGTGGGGAGTTCTTCTTCTTCTTAGGTTGCCTTTTTGGGGAGACCTTCTTTTCATTCTTTTTGTCTATTGCATTTTTGTTGGTTTTTCACTGTGTTTTTGGTCTCTTTGGTCTCTTATTCTGAACATCAAGATGTTTATCTTTTACCACCTTCGGTTTGAACTTTTTATGCCTTCCCTTTTCATTAGCAATCTGCTTCCCCTTTTGTTTTCTTTTTTTCCCCCTTTTCTTTCTATGGCTTCATTGTCTTTCTTACCAGTATCTTCTTAAATTTACTCTTCCTACAAATCTTGCTCGTCCTCAATTTTCTCTCTCTACTTGTTGTTTCTCATATTTCTCTTCTTCATGGATTTGCTGCAAGAAAAGTTTTTGAAGTTAAAAAGAAGAACACTATCATAGCATGTAGTGATAGTTGTCTATCACTGTCTATCAGTGATAGTTTTGTATATATACATTTAACTTTTTCTCATTTTTATGTTTTGACCTTCTTTCTCTTTTTATTCTCTTCTTTTTCAAATTCTTCTTTTTCTTCAGTTGGAATTTCTTCTTAAACTTTTTGTTCTTGAACTTCAGTTACTTGTCCATCAATTTCAACATCCTACAAGTATATGACAGAAAGTAGGAAAATTCTATACTTAAGAAACTTAAGAAAGTTCTAAGATAGACACTGATAGACTGATAGATATTGATAGACTCCTATAAGTGGATATCATTGATATATTCCTTACAATGATATACTTCTATCAGTGTCTATCACTGAAAGGCATTGATAGAAGTCCATTAGTGTCTATTAGTGATAGGTATTGATAGACCTCTATTAGCGTCTAGTTATTTACCTTTTCTTTTTTTATCATGATCAATTTTCTTTATATTTTCTTCTTCAATCTCCTACAACAAAACAATATGTTATTATTTTTTGTCTAAGATAGACAGTGATAGATTTCTATTAGTGTCTATCAGTAATAGATGCTGATAGAAGTGTCCATAAACATTAAAGAAAACAAGTAGATTAATGAAACAATCAAACCTCTTCATTTTCTTGGGTTTCCATATGATCATCCTCCAATACTTGTGTTCCTGGAGTTTCCAAATCAAGAGTTGACATAGGTTCCAACTCATCTTTTGTTTCAAGTTGTTGGGTATGGATGCCAGATTCCTAAAACAAAAATCACAAATAAAAAACATAATTAATGAAATGATAAGATTCTTATAACAGAAAACTCATAACAAATACAAAGATAATAGCGATAGATAGAGAGAGACACCTATCACTATCCATTTGTACAAAAATTTATATACAAAACTTTACTTCATTTTTTTGTCATTTCCAATTTCAATCGATAAGAAAAAGTAATTTTATAGTTAGCAATTGTATAGTTACAACTAAAAAATAAGATACCACACACTAAAGACTTACCCTAGATAAATATGTTGCTGTTGTTGGAATACAGAAACAAGCAGCAGAAGAAAATAGAATCATTAAGCATTCTAATTCCTTAATTTTGACATCAAAATAAGAATGTTCATAAGTAATTAAGAAGGTTTCAATACATACCTTTGAAGATCCTCCAATACAAGCTGCTCCTCACAAATCCTCAGCTCCAAATATTCAGTGAAACACTAAGAGATCTTCTCTATTATTCGCAGTCTTGAATTTGAGTGGTGGAACTCACAAATGGAGTGAATTTGTGAAGGAAATAGAATGGATTTTAGGTAAGGAAGAAGAACTTAGCAAGAACAAAATTTTCCAACAACTCCAGCCCTCAATTCTGCCAAATTGGAGTGTTATTATTCTTCAACTACATGCAGGCATCTTTCAAAGACACCTCTAGCTTGAAGATTGAATGAGATAGATGTGTGAATTGTAGAGTTCCACCTACTTAGTTGGTGAAACATTTGATTTTTCCACTAAGTGGAAAATTCTAATTTTCAAATACAATTTGAAAGTTAATTTCAATTAATTCAAAATTAATTAAAATTTCAGAATTCAATTTCTCAAATTGAAGTATATTTGAAAATTAATTTGATATTAATTAATTAAATAATAATTTAATATCAAATATTAAATTAATCACACACCTTATTTTAAACATGAATTCTATTCATGTAACTAATATTTAAATATTATAAACTTTCCAATTTTGTTTAATTTCGATAAATTAAACGTTAATTAATTATATTAAATATAATTATATAAACCTTAATTTGAATTTGAACTATTCAAATTCAAACCCTAAATTTAATTTAAACACTTCAAATTGATATTCAATTTGAACACTTCAAACTGATATCATTCCAAATTCATTTAATTTATTAATTCAAGATGTTCATGTTTTACAAGCTAGTAGAGGGACCTTGTGGACCTAATCATGAGCTCCACCGATTTGAGATTAATTGGCTAAAACTCTTCAAACTGAATTAATCAATATTCGTTAACTATCGAGTCACACCACTATAGCTCGATAGTTGCACTATTCTCACTGTAGATATATTTGTGTCCACTTGATTTAACCATAATCAGTAAGTTGACCCTTCACAGGTTGTTCGTAATAACGGCTGGGTCAAATGCTATTTTACCCCCAAAATTACGTCGTGCTCCTTAAGTTTCACTGATCATCTAATAAATAATTGGTTTGTGATCCAATCACTAAACTAGATCCATCTCTGGCCAATGAGAGGGTGTGGCCCCTTGTTCAAGACCTGGATTCAACACTTAAGAGAATAACCTACCTTCTATCTCTTAAATCGAGTAGGCATGAATTCCATTTTGCGGAACTATGTCCCCAACTATCTATCTGATCTTCTCTCGAAAATGGGAGGATTATTGAGCAGTGATGTTAGACTACTCTCACCTATGCAGATCAAAGGATAATCTTGAATAAATAGGAGTTCATAGTTAGCTCAGGATTAAGATCGAGTTACCTAGGTCATCTAAGCGAAATAGTTAGTCTTAAACAGTAAATAACGTTATAAAGTAAGAGCGACTTATTTCTTGGTTCGATCTTATGCAAACTCATTGCATAGGACGCCCCCATTCCTCAATCAATACATAAACGAATCAGGATCACTTCGTTTGTAGCATCTTACAACAAATTGTAATAACTATAGAGTGGGCCCATCCTATAGTGTTACCAGAATAAGACACCCAACCTTATTCGTATACTATTGATCATTTTGACTATTTACTCGAACCTGATCTACTTTTATGTCTCCACATAAAGTTCAAGTATTTATATATTAGCCATGGATCTTAGTTTATTGGATTTAGTCTTTACAAGTGTAATTTACAAATTCAATGACAACTTTATTGAAGAAATGTTAAATAACATCTTTATTGATAATAGAAAATGTTTAACTCTACAAACTGCGAGTTTTAGGACATATAACCCAACAAACACCCACTTGCATTAAAACTCCAGTGGATAAATGTTGGTTTTAATGAGAGAAAACAAAAAGAATAAATACAATAAACTAGGGCATCAAATACCCATTATTTCTCCCACTTGCCCTAGTTCTATCTATTTTGCAGTCCTAGTCCCACTAGGTGACCCTCGAACACTTTAGCTGAGAGGGTCTTTGTAAATAGATTAGCTAAGTTGTCTTGTGAGGCTATCTGCGTGACAATCACATCTCCTCTAAAGTGACTGGCAGGTGCATGTTGGAACTACTTCCAAATGATTCAGGAACTTTCTAAGCCATACTGTTCTTTATCCACATCACGGAGTCACCAATACAACTTTGTTTGATACTTCTTTATACTACTGCTTCTCCATTCAAAGTAAATACTGACTCCGAAGTTGATTTCCTTGAATCAATATCAATTTGGAAGTCAGAATCAGTGTATCTAGTAAGGATCAGATCCTTAGCACCATACACGAGCGTATAATTTCTCATTCTCGAAGATACTTTAGGATGTTCTTAACGACAGTCCGATGATCATATCTAGGATTGGACTGAAATCTGCTGACAATTCCAACTACATAGTATATGTCAGGACGTGTACACAATATGACATATATTAAGCTCCACATTACTAATGCATATGGAATTCATTTCATAACCTCAACTTTTTGAGGTGTCTTAGGACTTTGATCCTTAGACAAAGCAAGCCGTATTCGTAGTGTCACCAGGATAAGGTTGGGTACTATAGACCGTTTAGGTTATCACTTAAATGTGATCCACATTTATGCCTCCACATACATGTTTAAGTTTCATAAAATAACCTTGGATCTTAGTTTATTGGATTGATTTAATGCACCCTAAACATTAATAAATACCTCTTATTTTATTAGATATATAATTTGTCTTTACAAAATACAAGATACACTCAATTTAGGATTTTAACTCCAACAATCTCCCACTTTTTCTAAAACGAGTAGGATGTATTGTTCAATTACAATACAATAAATAAGTGAAGTATAAAGTATTAAATACCAAAAATGGGATGTACAATATTAAATACAACACGATAAATTAGGGCATACAATATATCCAACAACATCTCCCACTTGCCCTAGATTAAGTGACTCATATCTCATAGACCCATGCTCTCTAGGTGACCCTAAACAACTTTAGCCGTGAGAGCCTTTGTAAATGGATCTGCAACATTGTGCTCCGAGAAAATCTGTGTGATAATCACATCTCCTAGTTGCACAATCTCCCTAATGAGATAATACTTGTGCTCTATATACTTTCCACATTTGTGTGATAATCGCATCCTTGCTTGATGCTTCGTCATACTATAGCTCCTCTATTCAGAGTGAGCACTAATCCTGATGTGGATTTCCTTGAATCCTTATTAGTCTAAACATCAGAGTTAGTGTATCTTGTGAGGATTAAATCCTTAGCACCATAAACAAGCTTATAGTTTTTCGTTCTCTTAAGATACTTGAGAATGGCTTTGACCGTTGTTATGTGATCAAATCCTAGACTGGATTGATATCTACTGATCGCTCCTACTGCATGGCCGATATCGGGCTTAGTACACAGCATGACATACATGAGGCTACCTACCGCAGATGCATAAGGGATTCGTCTTATCTCTTCAACCTCTTGAGGTGTCTTAGAACACTATTCCTTAGAAAGAACAATTCCTTGCCTAAAAGGTAGTGAACCTTTCTTGGAATTCTACATCGAATACTTAGATAAGAATTTTGTTAATATACGATGCCTGAGACAAGGCTAGCATTTTGTTCTCATTCCTTATAATTTGGATCCCTAGAACATATTGAGCTTCACCCAAATCTTTCGTTTGGAATTGAATAGCTAACCATTCCTTAATTTTGGTTAGAAAACATACATCATTCCAAATGAGTAGGATATCATCCACATACAACACCAAGAAAGCTACTGAACTGTTAATGATTTTCTTGTAAACACAAGGTTCATCAACATTTTGATTAAAACCATAGGTTTTGAACGCAACGTCAAACTTCGTGTTCCAAGATTTAGATGTCTATTTCAATTCATAGATGGACCGATTGAGCTTGCAAACCTTTTGCTCTTGACCCTATACTATGAATCCTTCTAGTTGAGTCATGTAGATTATATCTTCAAGATTATGATTCAAAAAGGCAGTCTTGATGTCCATTTTCCATATCTCATAGTTATAATATGTGGCAATAGACAAGAGAATCCGAATAGATATTATCATAGCAACAAGAGAGAAGGTTTCTTCATAGTGCACCCCCTCAACCTGGGTATAACCCTTTGTTACTAATCTAGCCTTGAAGGTTTGCACCTTTCCATTTACACCTCTTTTCCTCTTGTAGATCCACTTGAAACCTATAGATTTTACCCTATTAGGTTGGTCTATAAGTTCCCAGACAGAATTGGAGTACATAGACTCCATTTCTAGATTCATGGCCTTAGTTCATTCATCTTTGTCAACATTTTTCATTGCCTTATTGTAAGACAACGAATCCTGAACATCATCACTAATGATGTTTTGGGCTTCTGTTAATCCACGTAAAAAACAGGTGGGTTCAAACCCTCTCACTACATCAAGGCAATCTCAACTCTTGAGATGGATTAGTTTGACTAGACAAACCGACATCAACAACTCTTGTTGATGTACTAGTCTCTTCAACAACTCTTATTGAAGTTTTAGTAGTATTTTCAGAATTTTTTCTTAAAACTATTTTGTTCATGGTTTTTGGTCCTTCATGTGGTCTTCCTTCAAGAATATAACGTTTTTCGATACGAACACTTTATTTTCATTTGGATCAAAGAAGTATCCACCTTTCATTTCCTTGGGATAGCCTACAAATGGGCATACTTTCAAACGAGGTTCCAACTTTTTGGGATTTGTCATAAGCACATAGGTTGGATGTAAGGGACCAGATCTCACAACGGAAGCGTTTCGACAAGAAACGCCTTGCATCCAACGATTCGATTTTACATTAAACAAAATCGTTATACTAAACAGAATAAATAAACATGTAAATTAGCATGCTTTTAGGGAAAATATTAGAACAATTCTTACCTAGATTCCTTAATGTCACAAACAAGTCTCTCTAAGGTTCCGACGAACAGATCTCCAAACAGTCTTGATCACGAACAACTCCTTGAACGATCTCGATAGGTGGTATCCAACTATTATTCTCCTCTCCCTCTCCTAAGATAGATGACAAGAGAAACCTCATTATTCTCTTAGGATTACAATAGAGGATAGGTGGTATCCAACTATTGGGAGAGGGAGAGGAGAAGTGTTTTTTTTGAAGAGAAGAGAGGCTCAGATAAAATTTTGCATAATAACACTAGGGAGTTGTGTTGTCAGAGCTTCTCTACAATGAGACTGTATTGTGTGTTTTGCAAAGAGCCATAGGGAGGTCTTTATATAGGGAAGGGCGAAGGTCTTTCCCTAATATATTTTCCTTTTCTGTAATAATTAATTAACCTAATTAAATAACACTTAATTTGTACAATTAAATAACAACAGTAGTATTTATATCATTTGTGAGTGCGGCTAACTCTCCGTGAGGTAACTGTATGATTTTCCAAGGTAAAAGAGCCCCTGACCAATTCGAAACAAAAATAAATAGAAACATAGTTCCAATAAAGGGAACCCATGGACCATATTCTTCGCCAATCTGAGTTTTGCTCACGTCTCGAATGAATTCAAGGACATATTCGAAGAAATTCTGACCGTCAGTAGGAATGGTTTGTGGATTACGAACAACTATAATGGCTGAACCTAATAAGATAGCAATTACAACCCAAGAAGTAATAAGTACTTGGGCATGTACTTGGAAACCTCCTATTTGCCAATACAAATGTTGGCCGACTTCCACACCAGATATATCGTATAACCCTTTTTGTGTGTTGATATAACATAATAGGATATTCATATTGCCCTCTGAAAGAAATAGAACTTAAAACAAATTATTTTGATTCGACTGTCTTTTTTTCGACTTGCCTTGAGTTGTCTTTTGATATCAATTTATTACATTACAATATCCTTAGTTTTTTTTTTTTTTTTTTTTATCTCTTTTGTGCGATTCGGGAATAGTAACCAATTCCCTAAATCTATGGAGTTCCCCCAAAAACCCAAAAATTGATTTATCTTATTATTAATCAAGAATTTCGTATAGAGCTAGAACGACCCTCATTTTAATTTGCACATTAATTAAATAACCAATTATACATTAAACCCAATTTAATGTATATATTTAATTATCATATACATCGCATGTATATGTGCAATACCTCTCTATTAATTAATCTTTTTACTAATTTAATTCACTTGAATTAATTAATCTGAATCTTATTCAAATATCACTTTCCAATTTAATTATAGATCATATCCATAATTAATTACGTATTAATCACATTAATATATAGTTTCCTCAAATTAATTTGAACAATTCAAATTATCCCTTTTAAGTATTCTCTAGTGAGCTAACGTGGGAACCTGGTGGACCTGTAGATCAAAAGCTCCAATGATATGAGATTAATTGACTAAATTCATTAACCAAATTAATCAATATTCTGTGGGTACACTCTACTAAAGACCCACAACTGCACTCTTCTCACTACATATATATTTCTATGTCCATGGATATAAACCAATACCAACAAGTTAGTCCTTTATGAGTGTACGTAATACCAATTGGGTAAAATTACCGTTTTACCCTTGGGTTACCTCTGAGTTCTTAAGTACGAGTGCTTCTCTAATGAACAACCTGTTAATGGTTTAACCAATAAAGAAAAACCCCTCTTTAGCCAATGAGAGGGTAGAGCCCTTTGTTCAAGTCTTAGAGACACCACTTAAAGAAACACTCATTTACTTACCCTCAAGGAGGGAATGAGTGAATTCCATTGATAGCTCTCAAAAAGAGCTATTATTCCTAGCTTAATTCGGACTCGTTATTGGATTTTACGTGTTTGTTTTCCCTATTTTGTAGGTATCGAGCAACCAAGAGGTAAAATTGGGGATTTGAAGCAGATCGGGGTTAATTTGAAGCAATTTGGAGTTGATTTGAGCATTCGGGCTTCAAAGGAATCAAAAAGACCAAAATACCGCTACCGAAGTGTCACAATGCTCGTAATTTGCCTAGGCCCGACGCTCGTGCAATGCTTGGAGGCAGTAGATCGTGATGTAGGGGAGCGTTGCAACGCTGCACCTAGCGTCGCAATGTTCTAGAGATTCATCAATTCCACCGTTGCAACGCCACCTGACGCTTCAACCTAAAGTTATGCGACAGAATGCTCAGCGTTACAATGCTACGAAGTTTGCGTGAGAGACCATCAGCCCTAGCATTGGACTTCTGCCTTGACGCTTCTCTTCAGCTGCTTCAGTGTTGCAACGCTATTTCTAAGCATTGTGACGCTGCCGTAATTTTTTCTATAAATTTTCCTCTTTTGTTTTAGGTCAAAACATGCTGAAAATTGTATTGTTATTCAATGGAGGCCGAGGAGAGGCCTTGACTTCTTCCTTTTTCTTTATGTTTTCAGTATCCTTAGGTTAGTTTTTGTTTTATTTTCAGATTATGGACTTGCGTTGGGACGTATGTCACTGGTTTGTCTATAAATCGATGAGGTAATTCTTTCATTTAGTTCTTGAATCGAGCATTCTTGTAGTTTAATGAGTTTTATGTTAAACTTTGTGCTTTAAATTAGAATTGTGTTTTTCTTTAAATCTTGCATGATTTATATTTGCTTTTGTGTGTTGGATTGATGCTTCTCTCATTATCGCATATCTTAGCTAGTAAATTCAAGCTCGCATATATCCTTATAATTGTCCATGCTTTTAGTTTACCCATGTAGCATCGATTAAATGAGCATGCTTAGATGTATAGGTTGACTTTGAAACCTTTGCATCGCATGTTTAATCTAGATTTAAAGAATAAATTGATTATTTGAACATGGCGATCTTGATACTTAACCAACATAGCTGAATCCTAAATCTTAATGCATGTGTTTCTAGTTCTTTATGACCATTAAGGACCCAATTGCATCTAGGAGCATGTAGATTAGTTAGGGCACGGTCTTTACGGCCTTAATTATGAATTAGGACACTTGATTGGTTTCGAATTAATTGATTGCTGACCTTTGTAGAGATTAGTTAATTCGCATTGATTGAGCAGCTATGCATGCATAATTCGATAACATGATATTTTGATGGATCACAATGATTTACATTACATTGAATGGCTACTTGATCCGAGAACTAGATGAATCCATTACCGTTTCATTTATCCCTTGTAATTTACCTTTCTTGCATGTTTTAATTTTAACCAAAAAACCAAAACCTCATTTTTACTGTTTTTCCATGGTTAAATTTAACCCAAAAAGAAATTAATTCTTCGCTCCTCTGTGGTTTGACCCCGCACTTACCACTTTTGCTACGTTTTAGTAGTGATAGGAGTAGTTAGATGATTTTATAAATTTTCTTTTGTTTCGGTTTGGAGTCTAATCAATTACATCGATTTCCTGATACGAACAAAAATGGCGCCGTTGCTGGGGAAGCAAGCCAATTAATATCTTTTAGTTAGAATTGACTGTTAAACTTTAAAAACTCCAAAAATAATTTTTTTTTTTTTTTTTTTTTTATGTCTACTTGGTGTTCAGTGACAGAAAATATGAGCATTTATGCGCTTTAAGCGAGATATCCGAAACAACCGGAAACACAAAAGGTAAGGGAAATTTGTGAGCTTAGAGACTAAATATCTGAACTAACCTCTATTGTTCAAGTTATGGCTAATATGCAGATACAAAATTCAAATGGTCTTGAGTGTGAATACTATCCTCCTTGGGAGACGCCTAGCCAAACACCGTTGTTGATGCCGTATCAGTCTGCCCACTTAGGTATTTCTTTAGAGGATATAGTTAGGGAACTTTCTAATCGCTCTGGTGAGTTTGTGCTGAAGTGCCCCTACAATTATCAAGAATCCATCAGTTTCCAACAGGATGACCTCTGTTTCGAACATGAGGTTAGAATTGAGCTTCAAAGTCTGAGTGACCACATCACTCAAATCACTGAATCAGTTAGGAAACTGGAGAAGTCTTGGGAATCACCATCTTTTGAGGATGCCGAGTTGAAAAGTGGAAATACTTGCATCGATGATTCCATAGAGTAGCTGGTTCCTCAAATTTCTGGCCAGGGTAAGACGTTGGATTACTTAATGTATGAACATACCAATGATTTTTTTGAGTGTACAGAAAGTCATTCAGAGTTGTCCTACGTCTGTGGCATTGAGGCCGACCTTGTTAGGGAATACACATGGACTGATTCAGATGACGATGTTTATCCTCTGCCATGCCAAGAACAAGTTTGTGAGGTCAAGTATGAGTATGGGCTTTATTTGGAAGAATCTTAGGTAGAAGAGTCAGAGGCTCCCAAGCCTCGTCCTATTCTTTGTACTGGTATTCCTCTTAATTTTGAATTTTGCTCACCTTCACCTCACGAGTCAATCGAGTTAGTTGAGTCAGAGTCTTTATTTTCAGTTGAGTCAGTCCTAGAGTCATTTATTTTACTTCCTTTTATAAATTTTAAAAATCCAAAATTCGACTTGTCTCATTCTTTTTAAAAGATGGGAACCCTTATGGCTTTACTTGGCCATATTGACTCATCCAAGAAAGAACCAAAGAAATACGAGAATTTCTTTGTGCCTTGATAGGGGACAGGTCGCATCGAGAAATCAACGTTAAAAATTTAAGCTTCCTAGAGGTAGCCAGATTTAATTTTTAATTTTTTTTTCTTCTTTTCTTTCTTATTTTTATTCTTTGTTTTCTTTTATTTTATTTAGGTTAGATTTTTTTTACTTTTATTTTTTTCTTTCATTTTCTTTTATTTAGGTTAGATTTTATTTTTATAGTTTTTATTTTATTTTTCTCTTTTTGTAGGCCTCTCCAAAGCCTAATCAAGCGAGGAGGAGATGCCCGACCACACCATCCCGTGTGCAACATCAATTTCAGGGGAGGTTTTTTGTTCCCTTGTTACTTTTTCTTTTTGAGCTATATTAGAAATACATTTGGGGACAATGTATTATTTTAAGTTGGGGGTGGGGTACCTGTCGGGTAGTTTTTATTAGCTTGGGGTCCTTGAGTGTTGTGCTCGGACTATGCTTGCGTGCTTTGAATTCCTTGTTAGCTTATTTGCTCTGTTGTTATTATGATAGGTTATGACGCACTCTTCCTATAATGAAATTTGCATGAAAGAACGTCAGGACAACATGATCATGACTTTAGCCCAATTTAAAAATTTTTTCTTATCTCTCATGCACCTTGAAGTCATTGTTTTGCGAAATTAAAGCCTTGCATGCTTAGAATTGAGTTATCTGATTTGTATTTCTGTTGTCACCCCGAAAGGTCCACCTTTGGAGTTACTATATTCGTTGTAGAGCAAAACTAGACAAAGTGGTAAAATAGGGCCTATTGTGAATAAAAAAATAGAATAAGAAAAAAAAAGCAAATTAGTTGCAACTCTAAAAAAAATAGAAAAAAAGCACAAAAAAATGAGGCATATGCTAGCATGCCTGTAAAAAAATAGTGTGTGTGTGTGTGCATGGATATAGAGGTGAAAAGATCTACCTTCACCGTGTCTGGTTAGGGCTCGCAAGAAAAGAGTAATAGGTTTCGAGCGGTGGGATGTAAAACTAGCCCTCTAGGTAAAATAAATGCCTTTTATGTTTTGTGTGTGTGAGTTAAGGCACCCTTATGTTAGTGTTGCCCTCTTTTTTGCAAGTGTGGTATGTCCAAGGTTGATAACCGACCTAGATTAGGGGGAAAACGGGATGGGGACCTTTTAAAACTTTTTCAGGCCATGCAAGCTTAACTAGCAAAATTCTAGGCTCACTCATGCATGAATAGATTTAGAATCATTCTTAAACTTGTGCTTCATTAGTTGATCATAATTGATTTACGTTCTTGATTTCAAATTTCATTGGATTTGATTGTTGAGACTGAAGTAACAACATTGTGAATTAACCTACCATGTATTTGATTGTTTTATATGCTATTTGATTGTTTGTTTCTATCTTACTCGTCCCAAGCAAGAATTAAGTTGGGGTGTTTGATAGCTTTCAAAAAGAGCTACTATTCTTAGCTTATTTGGGCTCAATATTGGATTTTACGTGTTTATTTTCCCTATTTTGTAGGTATCGAGCAACCAAGAGATAGAATTAGGGATTTGAAGCAGATCAGGGTTAATTTGAAGCAATTTGGAGTTGATTTGAGCATCTGGGATTCAAAGGAATCAAAAAGACCAAAATTCTCCTACCAGATCGTCACAACGCTCGTAATTTGCCTAGGTCCGACGCTCGTGCAACACTTGGAGGCAGTAGATCATGATGTAGGGGAGCGTTGCAACAATGCTCCTAGCGTTGCAACGTTCTAGAGATTCATTAGCACCACCGTTGCAATGCCATCTGACGCTCCAACCTAACACTGTGCGACAGAATGCTCAGCGTTGCAATGCTATGAAGTTTGATGGACAGATTGAAAGTGCGTGCGCGAAAGACCATCAGCCCTAGCGTTGGACTTCTGCCTTGATGCTCCCCTTCAGCTGCTTTAGCGTTGCAACGCTATTTCTAAGCGTTGCGACGTTGTCCTGATTTTTTCTATAAATTTTCCTCTTTGATTTTAGGTCAAAACATGCTGAAAATTGTATTGTTCTTTAATGAAGGCTGAGGAGAGGCCTTGATTTCTTCCTTTTCCTTTATGTTTTCAGTATCCTTAGGCTCGTTTTTGTTTTGTTTTCGGATTATGGACGTGTGTTGGAACGTATCTCGTTGGTTTGTCTATGAATCGATGAGGTAATTCTTTCGGTTAGTTCTTAGGTCGAGCATCTTGTTGTTTGATGAGTTTTATGTTTAAACTTTGTGCTTTAAATTAAAATTGTGTTTTTCTTTAAATCTTGCATGATTTAGATTTGCTTTTGTGTTTTAGATTGATGCCCTCTCATGATTGCATATCTTAGCTAGTAAATTCAAGCTCCCACGTATTCTTATAATCGTCCATGCTTTGAGTTTACCCATGTAGCATGATTAGATGAGCATGCTTAGATGTATAAGTTGACCTTGAATCTTTGCATCGCATGCTTAATCTGAATTTAAAGAATAAATTGATTATTTGAACATGGCTATCTTGACACTTAATAAATTGATTATCTAAAAAGCATTTTTTTTTTGGATCAGGAAATTGATGTCATTGATTCGACTCCAAACCGAAACAAAAGAAAATTTGTAAAATCAGGATAAGGTACCCGACCTTATCCCTATACTATAAACCTTTTAGGCTGTATCTTGAACATTGATCCCTGTATGTCTCCACATAAAATTCAAGACTCGTATGACAACCTTGGTTGTTAGTTTATTGGATTTAGGGTTACTAAGACAAAATAGACAACAATACAAGCAGTAACATTTATTGAATTAACATCATTAACATCCATAACTCTTTACTAATGACGGTCAATTAATAACATTTACTATATGAGTTTTAGGGCATAAAACCTGACACTGGACATCCCCAAATTCTGAAGTGGCATAAACTACCTTTACGACCTCTCCACAATTCCAAAGGTGTTTCAGAAACACTCTTTGATGGAACGTTGTTCCGAATGTAAACAACAGTCTCCACTATAAATCCTTAGAATGAGTCTGGAAGTTAAGCATAACTCATCATAGACCAAACCATATCCAACAGGGTTCTATTTCTCCTTTTCGATAAACCATTCTACTGAGGTGTACTAAGGGCTGAGAGTTGAGACGTTATTCCATGTTCTATCATATAGTTCAGAAATCTTAAATCCATATACTCTCCACCATGATCAGATCGTAGTGTTTTTATCTTTTTACCTAACAAATTTTCAACCTCGGCTCTATATTCTTTGAACATTTGAAGTGTTTCAGACTTGTGTTGCATTAGGTATAGATACCTGTATCTTGAATAATCATCTATAAAAGAGATGAAAAATTCATACCCTCCTCTTACTTTTACATTCATCGAACCACAGAGGTCTGAATGTATAAGTTCCAAGGCTTGTTTGGCTCTATAAACTTTTCTAGTAAAAAAAGTCATTTTGTCATCTTGTCTTCAAGGCATGACTCACATATAAGTAAAGAATTTTCTTCTAAACTATTTAGAAGTCTATTTTTCACTAATCTCTAAATCCTATTGAGATTAATGTGACCTAACCCTAGATGCCAAAGGTGGGCATTTTCTTTAGGAGAAATCCTTGGTCTCTTAGCAATTGTTGCCGTTCTGAACATTTTAGTATTTAGGACAGCCTTTGTAACTAACAGCCTTAGTACATGTTGCTTTCTTTTGAAGCAAATCCTATCTCCATTCCGTTTTTTGAAAATAAACACTTTACTTCCAAAGAAGGAGAGAGAATAATTTTGCTCAATCAAACAAGAAACAAAGATTAAATCCTTTTCATATTAGAAACTACATATACGTCATTTAATAACATATATCGTTTCTTGTCCAAAAGTAACTCAAGCCTGGCTACGGCAACAACTGAAATGGCCTCACTAGTACCAACTCGAAAAAGCTACTGTAACAACTGAAACGACCTCACCAGGTGCGACTTGAAAAATTCATCTCCCTAACTTCCAATTATCTCCAGGAATTAAATCTTGATAGGAAGAACATATGTGATTAGTAGCCCCTGAATCAACTATTTAGTCAAAATAATTATTCTCTACTAAGCATGACTCTAGGACAAGTAAATCAGATTTACTGTCATTGGATCTCTTCCTATTCTGGAGAGCCGTGGGATCAACTTGAACACCCTTATTATGAACTCCAAGTTTTTCCGCTGAGGTCAAACCTCTTTGATAAACTTTGCTAAAGTTAGCAACTTTTGGCTCCTTTATTTTTCCCTTGACATTTAATACAGACCGAAGCTCATATATGGAGCTGAGATTATTGGTTTTGTCTATATCAATCTCATCCTGCTTGAATTGTAAAGACATTCGCTCAAACAACTCTTGCATTGATTGCTTGATCTGAAGTGCATTGACCATGCTCTCAAATCTTTTGGCAAAGGCATTAGGTATGCTTACCAAAATGTGAATTCGAGCCTCAAGATTGGCCTTCATCCACCTTTTGTATGCATCATGAATATTTCGTGTTGCGTTAAGGATTGGAATTGGAGGACATTCCTCGGTCAAGATGAAGTTAAGGTCGTTAACCACAAACATAGTTTTAATCGATTCTTTTCAAGTTGTATAATTGAATTCGCTCAATATTTCAATATTAAGAAGGTTCATTAAAGCGTTAGTCATTTTTGCTGATACAAAAAAATTACTTATTTTAGACACTTATGCAAAAATTTATTTTAATCCAATCAGTTTAGCAAAAACTAATAATGAACCCAAAATTATTCCATTTAGCAACGATGCTTCAGTGATTTAGGAAAAAAGCTATCGAAGGATGGTCAACCACCCCTTCCCTAAATTGAGACAGTTCTCAACCAATCATTACATTAGAATAACTCTTATTTCTGTAACGATTAGTCACCATTGATTTGGTCAAGAAATCATTAACTTGCTTAACAATTTCTTATAAGTGTAACCCTTCATTTTAGACCCTAGAGTTCCGTCCCAATGAGCCAACCGAAGGAAAAAACCAATTGGGGCAAAAACTAAAATGATCCTATCCAGAAACCATTTTTGAAGTTTGCCCTTGACATTGACCTAATGCACAAACCATTTGAAGGGGGATGCTCCCAGGGCACCTCGAGGTCGTGCAAAAAGGTCTTATGATGCAAACCAATGAAGGAGACCGTAGGACATGTTGACACATATCCTTCTCTCACTTACTATAAACTCTCTTCATTCACCTTGATATTGACCCATGCAAACACTATCTAAAGGGGGATGCTCCCAGGGCGCCTCGAGGCCAAGCATGAGTATCATGGTGTGAACTTTTAGGGAGAACTTGAGTGGAAATAATTGACATATCGTATATATCTTTTTTCAAACCCACTGAGTATTTTACAAAAATGGGTTTATTAACTTAGTAAAAACCAGTTAATTAATTTTAACTAAGCTCTGTTAATTTTCTCAATATAACACTTATATTGAATATTTCAGCAATATGTGACTTAATTTATTATACTTCTTAACAAAGTCAATCACTTATTGCATGATTATCAAATATTTGCCCAATTCACCTTCCAGGTCAGTTCTTAGGTAGAGGTGTTCCATTTTCGTCAGCTTAAATACCTCAACCTAGACAGAACTTTCCTTAGACAAAGGTCCCTTATGAACAATTATTTTATAAAATTAATCTGTTATTGAAATTTATTTTAATTCTATTAAAACGAATTAAAAGATTAACCTATTTCATTATAAATGTGTTTAACATAAGTCTAGGTGAATTAATTTTAAACCATTTAAAGTTAAATTGGACCTATATTGGCATTCAACTCTTTCTTATAGCTTTTAATTCTAATTTCATTATACTTATAACCATTATAAAATAATGAAAAAAAAAATTTATAATTATATTCAAAGACATTGATTAAATATAACATTTATATTTCTCTAGGTAATGTTATGCTCAATGCAAAATTTATTTTAATTAAAAAATATAACACTTATTTCTAACAATTATTAAGCACACATATCCATCATGTTTTCATACATTATAAAAATTATAACCTAGTATGATTCATGAACATACTTAATGTACCAGACATCTAAAATAATATAACACTTGTATTAAGATGCATGAGTAAGCTAATTTAATCATGCATCCAAAAAATATAACACTTACATTTTGACATGACACACGGACAAGTTTATCCTAAGGTGGGATTTTGAATCTAAATGACATACTTTATGCACCATTCAAAAATAATTTAAATCATACATTGTTGGGTTTTATGTCCTAAAACTCGTGGTTTGTAAACAATGGAACTTATTCTGAAAATTCAATAAAGGTGTTATTGAATAGATCTTTTTGCTTAATAGAAATCCAATAAACCTAAAAGTCCCTCGACTATTGGATGAGTAACTTTATGTGGAGACATAAAGGTGGATCAGGTTTGAGTAAATAGTCAAAATGATCTATAGTATATGGATAAGATTGGGTACCTTATTCTGGTAACACTATTGGATGCGGCCTGCTCTGTAGCTGTTACAAGGAGTTGTAAATTGCTACAAACGATATGATCCTAATTCGTACATGTAATTACATGAGGAGTGGGGGCTGTCTCTTATACACATCTAGATGTGTATAAGAGACAGGTTTGTACATGATCGGATCATGAAATGAGTCACTCTTACTTTATAATGTTGTTTACTATTTAAGACTGACTATTTCAAAGCGATGACCTAGGTAACTTAACCTTAATCCTGAGCTAATTGTGAACTTCTGTTTATTTGGGATTGCCCTTAGATTTGCATAGGTGAGGGTTGGCTCAACAGCGCTGGCTCAATAAGACTCCCATTTCAGGGGTAAGTTTGGATAGATAGCTGGAGACATAGGGTGTAAGAGGGAATTCACTCCTACCCGTTTTAGAGATAGTAGAGAGGTTGTTCCCTTAAGTGTTGATTCTAGGTCTTGAACAAGGGATCCCACCCTCTCATTGGCCTGAGAGGGACTTGGTTTTGTTGATTGGATCACAAAACAATCGTTCATTAGGGGATCAGTGGGGACTTAAGAAACAAGAGGTAATTTCGGGGGTAAAACAGAGATTTGACCCAGCCGTTATTACGAACAACCTGTGAAGGGTTAACTTACTAATCATGGTTATATCGGGTGGACATAATATATCTACAGTGAGGGGAGTTCAACTATGAGCTTTAGTGGAGTGACTCAGTAGTTAACGAATGAGCGTTAGATCGGTCTAATGAGTTTAGCCGATTAATCTTGGATCGTTGAAGCCAATGATTTGTAGGTCCATGAGGTCCCCCTACTAGCTCGGAAATGGATTAGCTCTAGAGTAGCGTGATAAGTTAATTTGAAATGTCAAATTAGAATCAAACAGAATTGGAGAATATATATATTTAAATATAATTTAAATATATGAATATGAATTTGTGTAAAAATTAATTTAATATTGGATATTAAATTAATTAGAATTATTTAAATTGTTTAAATAATTATTTATTAATTTTATAAGAAAATTAATTTATGAAATTAATTTGTAAAATTAATAAATTTTGATTTTATAAATAAAATACAATTTTAAAATCAATTTTAGATTTTGGAAATAGAAAATTACACAAAAAAGGAAAAAATGGGTTTTTCCATCTTCATCTTCAACTAGCTCACAAGGAACCCACCATCTTCAACCTTCAATAACTCCAAGCATGAGCTGCATCCCATGTAGAAAATCTCTTTGCATGATAGTCTACAATATTTAAAGAGATTGGAGTGAAGTTGAGGTGATTTAACCGATAGAATTTTAGCTGAAAATTCGTTTAAAGAAGGTGTTCTTCATTGGGTTGGTTCAGTGAGCATTCTCCAAATTCCCTTTGATTCCAGCTTATTTTGAGTCCCACAACTCAATCTAGAGTACCAAAAGAATAGTAGGGAAGATCTTGTGGTGGTCTACTAATAACGAGTAGAAATACACGTTATTACAATGCAAATAAGTAAAATAATGAGAGAATGCAATGATAAAAATATACAATATCATGTCCAAATGCGCTAAACTGAAGAAATTGAAATCGCATGCGCCCATTGCATAAAAGTAGCTAATTTACTTATTTTATGCAGGAAAAATACGTTGGCGCAAGTAAAATTGCGGTCCAAGGAATTAGGCGTCCGCGTGCCTGAGAAATTGCGATTGCAAAGTCATGCGATCGTATGCGATCGTGAGAAGTTACTCAAGAATGTGGCCGCGTAAAGATTGCGCATCAAGAGGACAACATTAAATCATGGTGGAACGGAAAGCCGATGACGGTCGAATCCGAATTTAGTTGAGAAGCCGTTAAAGCCATACTATAGCAAGTACACTCAACTTTCAGTGACCATTAATCGGTGCATTAGAGCAGGAGATTTAATGACCGCCCATCATTGCAATCATTAGAGAGAAAGGCTACTTCACCTTGAGCTCTATAATTACCGAAGGCCACCATTATAATGAGATCAAATACAAGTTAAAGAGCCGTTAGTCTGTTCACGTACGTACTTAGATTTAGAAGACGGAGACGAGCTAGGAGATGAAGAAAACGAGTGATCATTCCCGGACAGATCGACAGACTATCGGAAAGCGCTACAAAGGGAGAGAGGGCCAACACTTGCAAAAGCAAGAATATTCATCTGGACAGAGTTGAAGTGAAAAAGACAGTGTAAAAGGCCACGGGAAGTAAGACATTGCTACCGGGCTTCTTATCTCTACATTCCATTGCTATTCTATATTCAACATTTTATTTATTGGAAAATGAAAATCTCATTTCCCACTATGTTCAATCTTTCCATACTTTGCATGAGTAGCTAAATTACCGAATGGGTTGAGAAGTACTTAGCTTGCATGACCTAAGATTTATATTTTATGCGATCATCTTGTCTTATGTATGCGTCATTCACCTTTTAGAGATACTTGAGAGAGTAGTCCAAAGATAGAATCTAGACTCGAGAGAGTCATATTAGAATCTAGGATTGAGAGAGTCAGATTAGAACCACATAAGCAAGAAATAGAAACTTAGACATAAGTTCTATCACTATTTACACATCGCATGCACCATAGAAATAGGATATGATAGTATGCGGTCACCTTGTTTTATGTGTGCATCATGCATCATCGCATAGACAAGAATAGAGGCTTAGACATAAGTCCTATCGACATTTTCATATACATCGCATGCGTCCTAGAAATATGATTTATGGCATTTGCATTGCGAGATGACATGCTATTGTTTATGGGTAGCATGTTCGCATAGCTTGTACGTAATCTTAGGAAGTGTTAGTTAAACCCCTTCTCAACCCATTCATCGCATATTCATTGTAAATCTCGATTTCGTCAACTCTTTGTTTGCACTCCGTCGCATAGGAAATATTCTTTATCAAAACACTATCAACTTATTTTTTTTCACCACCGCAAGAGAATCAAAGTTGCTGTCGCATATTTACTCAGTAGTCCCTGTGTTCGACCCTGGACTTACCAGGAAACCTAGTGAAACTTATACTTGGGTCTTATTAGGAAAACTTGCATGTGCAACGCATAACACATCATCACAAACTCACACCATGATCCCATCACAATTTACAACGCATCATCTACATAAAGATTTGGAATTTGCAGCTGGAAATCAAGATTTCAACGGTTCTTTAAAGGTTTTCCTTGAAACCCATTAAACTCTATTTAGCATGTTTTCTTTTCTGCCAAAATTAATCAATTAGAGTGCTTATGGATCTTGATGTCTTCCACTGCGTACTACTACCAGTCTAACATACATCTCATGCATAATTAAATCAACAAAATATCAAACTTAAATAGTTATTGGCATTCCTAGAAAATAAAATAAAATCTAAAACTCTAGATTTTAGAAATTCCTAAAAGAAAACGGAAAAAAGACAAAGAAAAACTGCTTTTGTTCAGCGGCGACGATAGATAAACCATGGCTCAAAATGACGATCCAATCGTTCAAAACGAGAACCTAGGTGTCTTGAATAAATTGACCAAATTTCAGTACGATCCAACAATTAAAACTTTAGTATACAAATTCGTAAATGCTGTTCCTGAAAAATTGAACTACACTACATTGTTTCTCTTCATTTTTTCTTGTTTTGCCTTTGTTTTCTTAGGTTCTTTTCACAAAAATTTTTGCCATGAAAGGCACGGACTCAAATACTCGATTTACAATAAAGATACTCGTAAACACTAGATTTTACATTGATCTCATCAATTAAAATTGTAAATCTAAATGCCAAAAGCCTAATAGTTAACTTACAAACCACAATTAAAATCACATATATCTCATGCATATATTTTAAAAGTAACCCACCATTCTATTATGATTTTGTTTCTAAAAAACCAAAAATCAAAATTGCACAAATTGGGCTCTAATACCAATTGAAGGGATCGAATCCTACGTAAAAGTATGTGATCGCCTTGCAATTTTGTTTTTAACTTTACAAAAACAAAATATGGTACCAAAATAATAACATAATGGATAACAATCAATATTAGTATGCATTTAAGAGAAGAAAAGATCAAAGAGCTAAAACTTACCTTTGTAAATTCCTAAATTCTTCACGATTCCCTTTGCGTCTTCTCCAAAATGTCTCTTCAATGATTAAGGGACACCACCATAAGTGAAACCTTATTATTCTCTAGGATCCCAAGAATTAGATGTGTGATCCCCAAGATTTGGAAGAGGAAGAAGAAGTAGTAGAGAAGAGAAGAGAGATTTTGAGAGTAGTAAGAGACTAGGATTCAAAATTCCCAATTCAATTGTGTCACAAACATGGGCTTGATTTTGTTGTGTAGTTGCTTGGGGACTAAAATACTCTCTAAGATGAAGAGGTTCAGAAGTTTAACCTTAAGCTTGTCATCTTCAGAATTTTTTAACATCTTGAAGGTTCTTTCAATATCTTTCCTAGTAGTATTATTATCATCTAGGAAGAAAGCATTTTTAAGTTCAGATATCCGAGCTTCTTCTTCTACTACATTTATGGGAAGAAAGCTATCTCTTTTTAGTCCAGTGATTAAACAGAACTCTTTCAATCCAAATTCAACTATTTTCCATTGAAGTTGAAAGCTAGGACTTTGGTTTCTTTGTATGAAATTGTCTTCTAACCAAATAGTTAAGAAATTGTGTTAGAATTCTGTTCATTTTGAGATTCATAAAATGTCCAAAAGGCCACATGTAAACCTCGTACTTCATTTTTTCCTACTTTAGTAACTAATAAGCATACTAAGTAAGATTATGCAGGAAGTGAAAGAGTAGGAAGATGGGAGAGGTAGATTCTAAGTAATGAAAGGCTCGGGTAGCTTGAAGGCTTGGCTTAGTTAGTGGAAATTTAACTAAGTGTTGAAAAGATATGGATGAAGCCTTAGGCATGGCATGGAAGGTGTCCTAGGTGTGGGTGTTGGTTTTGCCTTGGAGGTGAGGTAAGCTGTTGTGAAGGCCAAGTGTGGCCAAGTATGGCAGAGCTAGGAGTTGGAGTTGTACACACCAAGATGGTCTTAATTGGGTGCATGTAACCTATGCGTTGACAAGGTTTGTGACAGCTAAGGAGCTTGCGAGGTTAGAGAGCATGCGGCAAGAGTGTACTATGCGAGTCATTGATACGCTGAGGCTTGGGGGCCAGGTATGTGGCAACCAAGTCCTCTTGAGGTTATTAGACACATGGTGGCATGAAGCCGTTAGGGGTTGGTGGGCAAGACATAAAGACCCTATGTGCTGGAAGACCGTGTGGGTGCTTGGGAAGCGTTGGCAGCATTGGCGCTAGGCACCTGAGGCAAGCGCTGCTTGGTGGTTATGTGTTGAGGAAGGCTTAATGCCTGGTTAGTGATTCATTAAGACTAATCTATGCATGGGCTAGGACATGCATTGGTCTAGGAGCATGCGACCATAAGAGGGATGCGATAACCTCAAGGTGAGCTATGCGTTGATGATGTTGAAGGCAAGGGCTTGTGTTGGTAATTAGGAAGTATAATCAGCTTAAACCATTAGTTACTTAAGCCAGTTTTCATGCTTAGGATTGTTGTTATCACTTCAAAGATGAGGTGGAAATTTAACAATTAAGGGATAGCATGCAGCTGCTAGTGTAAAAGGAGAAACCTGGCTTTAAAGAAAAGGTTTGAGCAATTCATTCATGCAAACTGAGTGATTTCCAAAGCCATTCAAACCCTGAGTATGTCAAGTTGCTGAAATTGGGCTACTGGAAGGAAATTCCATAGGAGTCAGGCTAGAGATTGAAGAATCCAGCTGAAGGTCAAGCTCTCGAGTAGACATGGGCTAGTCATGGTGATTTAAGGTTTTCAGCCAAATCATGAGGAATTCTAAGCTGAGATTTTAAGATCAGCCTGTTAAGACAATTTAGAGCAAATTTGTAGAAGGAAATTCCTTGAGAAAAGGCTTGAAAAATTAGTTATTCAAATTGTAAGTTGAATATAGAAATCTTGAACAAGCAGGCAGCTGCTTGGGTTGAACAAGCAAGCAGCTTG
This sequence comes from Benincasa hispida, assembly GCF_009727055.1. NCBI lineage: Eukaryota > Viridiplantae > Streptophyta > Magnoliopsida > Cucurbitales > Cucurbitaceae > Benincasa > Benincasa hispida. The sequence goes on from NW_024064986.1 coordinate 150,278, forward strand.
AAGGGCTAGTCGGTGACACTGGTGAATGCACGTGCAGGGAGCTAAGCTGTGTGCAAGGGATGTGTTGGGCTGGGTGTAAAGACATGCTGAGAGCGTTGAACCGTGGAGCACATTGTTGAAGTTGTAAGCGCAAGACAACTTGTGGGCATTGGACTGTGCGGCAGAGTGAGCGGGGTTGTGTAGGCAGGCGCACGAGGTGTTAGGCGTAAGGGGGCGTTGAAGTGTGTTGGCACGCGACTGGACGAGTACATGAGGCATGCTTTGATGTGCACAAATTGGGCGCATAGGTTGAACGATTGCCGCAAGGGCTAGCGAGCTGAAAGCTTGGACACATTGGAGCAGGCCACGCGTTGGTGTGTGGCAGAAAGGGACATTTAGGCCATGCGATTGGCGCATAGTATGCGTGGGTGGTGTGTGTGACTGTTGCAAGTAAGCTTAGCACCTAGAGGAGAATTCTAAGTGTTCAACGCTTAGTGAGGTTAGCTTGGAAGGGTTGATAACAAAGGAAGACGCTCATTAATCTTTAGAGGATTGCCAAAGATAGTGAGTGACTTTAAATGCTTTAAATATTTGTAAATGCTTTACGAATGATTTAGTAATCCATATTTACTAAATACTATTTATGACAATTAGTTTCCCATCATTTACCAAAGTAATGCATCTCTTTAATGTTATGTTTATGCATTGACTTAGAAAGCTACTAAGTATAAGTTATGTACTCCAATGATCAAGAGTATGCATTAGTACTAAATGCCTTAGGGCAACTACATCTTAATAGCGGTAAGAATGTACCTTAGGAAGTATGAATAGTTCTGATGATAGGATCCAGTCTACTTGCACGTAGGACAGGTATGACTAGGAGAAAGATGATGGATGAAGGTGACACACCTTACCCTAGGAAACCATGAGGTAAGGTGATGGATGTTGACTTGAAAATTGGTTTGCATGTAATGTGCATGCTAATGCGCTACAAGCTCATGTTTCCATAAACTTGTAATGGGAAAATGTATGTTTCTGCTATGTTATTGCTCATGCACACTTTATGCGATACTACTTCTAGATGTATGCATTATTAATGGAATGCTTGTAGTATGCTATGCGTTGTCATAAGTTTCCTTGTGTTGAAACCAAGTATAATTCCAACGCAAGTTTCTCAGAGTGATCCGAGGTCGAACACAGGGTTTGCTTAGTTAGTGCGTTACGTTCGTGATATATGCGACCGGGGGTTTTTCAATTAATAAAAGTGTGTGTGTACAGATATTTAAAATGCGGTAAAGTAAAATTGTACAGATAAAGTAAAGTTGCGATAATAAAGTAAAGTGCGATAAAAGTAAACCTAAGCTAACATGATACAAGATATAGGATACATGATATCGAGTTTGAGACTGATTGTGAAGATTATACAAAGGGTCGTGTTATGCGGTGGCAAGGCTTTATGTATGAAGCAAAAAGAGAAAAGATAACTAGTACAAACATCGCAAGTTCATTAATTGCATTAAAGATATAACTACGGTTCCGCTTTCCTTTGACGTACACCTCTCGGTGATCGACCGTGTTCCCACATCCTTGTGATGAAATAGGGATGAATGTAATGAACGTAAGGTTGCTTCCATCTCTGGAAGTACTTCTCGCTTTAGTTAGCGCATTATTCTAACCTTCTCTCGACAGGTCAGAATGGCATCTTCACTTCTGCTCTCACAGGTGAAGATGCCGTCTAGCATGCTTTAGCTAAACACATTTATTTCTTTAGCAAAAATTAATTTACTTGTTAGATTCATGCTAATTACCAAGGGATTAAGAAAACATCGTGGAGAAAACGATTCATGGAGGAACGGAAGTAGACAGAAAGATGGAGATGAAAATGATCATGACATTCAATACTAATATTTAACGTTTGATACATGTTGTGAATGATAGAGATTAAGAAGATGAATACAATTGATGATAAGAGATAGAAACAAATACAGAAGAGTGCCAACGTCTTGACACAGATCTGGACGGTGGATTTGCTTGCCGACTAATGGAATGAATGATCAGAAGAGCTTCCTTCTCAAGCTTGCTCGTCCGGTAGAGGTGACCTTGGTACAGAGCTTCACGGCGGGGATTTGAAGGATTTGCCCTGAGACTCACCTCTCGGCCTTGTCTCTTAATTATTCCTGAAACTTCTCCGATCAGCACTCAGACTAGCCTTTCTCTCAATATACAAATATCAAAATAGCCTTGTATCAAATATATTTTGCAATGGAATTTTAGAGGGTATTTATAGACTCAGCTTTGACTCCTTGCAGTGTAGACCCCACTTTATTGTTAAGGCAACTTCGGAAATGGTGGAATGAATATTCCTTCTGTTATGCAATCAATCCCTTCGAAAATGTACAACAGTTAGCTATACACGTGTCTAAATCCTCTGCAATTGCGTTGCTCTTTTGCATCTTCGATCGTGTGCCTGCATGCGGTGTTATTTTTTATTATCGCATGTGGTTGAAGTTAAGCTCTGGATCGAATGTCGCATGCGTCGTCATTGCATTGATCGTCTCTTCATTATTGATTGACGAGCGCAATGCAACGGGGATGCATTGTTCAGTTTCTCTTTGAGCCTTGAACGCAAGCGGTGACTTTATTTCATGCAAAACAGAATGGAAACATCTTTTTCTACCATCACAATGGTGTCAGTGGGTGTATTGGCAACAATTCATAATTATTGCATTTCTTAGCCAATTTCCATACATTCGACGCAACTTTCCTCTCTTTTAGCCGCAATATCTAAATAAAGTAGCATAAATAACTTGTATTTCTACAAGTTATCAATGGACAAATGTGACACACCTTAACCTGGGTTAATATGAGGAAAACTAGGTGGAAGGTAGTGGACAAAGGTGACACACCTCAACCTAGAGTAGTACGGAGAGTTGGACAAGAGAGCTCCTTCTCTCAGTTAAGTAGTAATGCAGTTAAGTATGGTAGAGAGCGAACATGAGGGTTCATTCTTAGGGAAGAGGCTAAGTAGTGGGAGTTGAGCAAGAGGGCCACTCTCAACTTAGGAATAGTCCAGCTATGTACAAATATGATCTGTTATGTTATAATGTTTAATGTGAATGTTGTTTACCTAAGTTTATGTTTCCCGTTAAAGCTTTCAGTTTTATTATCAGTTTATTGTATAATACTATTATTTTAAAAGTTAGTCACTCACTGGGCTTCTAGCTCATGATTTTCAAAATGTCCCCCCTCCCCCATGTAGCAATCATTTCCCAGAAGACGACTCTACTGCTGCTCTGCCACTTAGAGACTCAGGTTGATGGAAGCTTGGTTGATGACTCTGTGATTATTAGTACACATGGGTCTGTTATATAGGGACTAGTATGTATGTTGGGCTCACTAAGTGGTAATTTGCATAAGTTGTATATATGTGAATAGTCTATAAAACCTTGTGAGATGAATGTGATAAGTTATAGTTGTTCTATTCAATATGTATCTGAAAATGTTTGTATATCAAGGTTTCTATATAGGTTTTGAACATAGGTTAGGCAGTAAGTGCCAGAAAAAGGGTTGGAAACTGCTGCCGTCACATCTCCTTTCAGGTTAAGAGGGTAATTGGGAGGGGGTGTGAAAAGTTGGTACCAGAGCATAAGATTATGGGAGAAAGGGAGAGTTTATGCATAAGTCTAAGCCTTTAGGACAAGTCCCTAACATGTAAACTTCATAATTAGGTGAAAGACGCCGAGGAAAAGTGGCAGGCAGAGCAAGCAGATAGAGGAGGGGAACATTGACCCTACCGTTAGAGGTCCTGAAGTTAGAAAAGACCCAGAGCCGCGCAGGAAAAGAGTCAGAAAGCCAGTAGTCTCAGAAACAACTTCAAAAGGGGAGTTAAATACCCCACAAGTAGGGATGGATCCTCATTGAGAGAATCGAGTATTCGACATGATTGCCCAAAGGTTGATAGCCGATATAAGTACAGTTCAGACAGACTTAGAGAAAAGATATAGTATTGAGAGGCTCAAGGCCCTAGGTGCAACAACATTCAAGGGTACCATAGACCCTGCAGATGTTGAGGTCTGGTTAGACCTAATTGAGAAATGTTTTAGTGTAATAGATTGTCCGAAAGATTGAAAGGTCAAGTTAGTAGTATTTCTGTTAAAAAAGGGAGCAGAGAAGTGGTGGAAAGTTATAATTGCCAGAAGAATTAGTTCGGAAGTTATGTTATGGCCTGAGTTTAGAAGAATCTTTGAAGACAAATATTATCCTAGCTCCTTTAGGGAAGCTAAGAGGGAAGAATTCCTCAAGTTAGTTCAAGGGCCCATGACGTGGCTGAGTATGAGTAGAAGTTTAGGAGTTGTCACAGTACGCTCTTCCAATCATAGATGAGGAAAAGGATAGATGTAGAAAGTTTGAAAACGGACTCCGAAAGGAAATCCGTAATTCGGTCACCTCAACAGCTAGCTGGACGAATTTCACCCAGCTAGTTGTGATAACTTGTAGAAATACAAGTTATTTATGCTATTTTATTTAGATTATGCAGCAAAAAGAAGGAAAAATTGCGTCGACAGTATAGAAATTGGCTTAGAAATACAAAAATTGTAAAGTGTCGTGAACATACCCATTAACCCCATTGCGATGGTGAAATGGAATGTCCAAGTCTTTGTTTTGCAGGAAATAGGTCACCGCATGTGTTAATTAGTCAAGGACAAAGATGAACAATGCATCCACACAGCATGCAGCAATCGATCATGAACGAAAAAAGATCAACGCAATTGCAGCGCATGCGATGATCGATCATGGATTTAAGCGATCAACGCATTTCCACCGCATGTGATAATCGATAAGAGATAAAAAAAAACTACACCACATGCAGTGATCAATCGAAGATGAGAAGAGCAACGCATTCGCATGGACTTCTGATAAGTGTACAACTTTTATGTTGTACAATTTTGACAATTGATCGTGGAGCAGAGCGTACATTCCCACTACGCCATGGCAGAAATTATCAGATTTTCAAAGTGGGACCACTAATACAGAAGAGCCAAGGTCTATAAATAGCTTCTTCGAATTCAATGTAAGGGAGGCTGGTCTAAAGAGACAATACAGGGAAAATCCGGGAGAACGATGAGACAAGGTTGAAAGGTAAGTCTCTGAGCAAGAAATTCTTTCCATTCCCGAAGACGAAGCTCTGTGCAAGAGGTCACTTCTATTGAGAAAGCAAGCCTGAGAGGGAAACTTTCCACTTCATTTCCTCCACACGCCGGCAAGCATAACGTCTTCGATCGGGATTTGTGTCAAGACATTGACATTCTTTTCGTATTTATTCTTATTTTCCAATTCATCTACTGTGTCCATCTTTCTTTAACCTTTGATTCACGATCTGTATCAAACGCTTATCTATGAATTTAATATCATTATCCTAATCATTGTCATTTCTCTGTTCTTCTCCACACATTCATCATCTGTTTTCTCCATCATGTGTCACTAAACCCCTAGGTAAAGGGGAAGGATTAAGCGAGTGAATTAATCCTTGTTAAGGAAATCGGCTGAGTTTAGCTAAAGCATGCTCGACAGCATCTTCATCTGTGAGAGCAAAAGTGAAAATGTTATTCCACTTATCGAGAGAAGGTTGGAAGAATGCGTTAAGTAAAGAGAAAAAGTATTTCCAGAGATGGAAACAACCTTGCGTTCATCATGTTCATCCCTGTTTCACCATAGACATAGGAACACAGCCGATCACTGAAAGGTGTAAGCCAAGGGAAAGCGGAACCTTAGTTGCGTGCTCAACGAGATTGAAGAACTTGCGATGTTCTTTCCCTCAACCCACTCTCTTTTTGATTCATTCATAAGACTTACCACCGCATTCATTAGACTCTTTTGTACAACTTCACAGCTAGTCCTCACCCTGTATCATTAATAGTTTAGTCATTTATTTATCATCGCTATTTACTTTATAGCACTTTACTTTTCATCGCAATTTACTTTCATCGCAATTTACTTTTCTGCAAACATCATTCATTATTCTTTATGTTAAACCGGTCGCATATACCACATTAGTATCGCATTTAAATAACAACAATCCCCGTGTTTCACCTCAGGTCAATCTGAGAAACTTGCGTTGGAATTATACTTGGTTCCAGCGTAAGAAAACTTGTGACACGCACTACACAAACGCATACTACGAAGCATATCATCATCATCACATACATTTAGAACGTAGTAGCTCATTATCTTTATCGCAAAGCAACTTGAGCGCATAAAGCCATCAACATTCATTCATTCATTTTAAACCATTACAAGTTTTTGGTGATAGATATAAGAAATAGATATAAAGATAATACAATTTCGTCTATCAAGGTTTTGGCGCCGTTTCCAGGGACAATAACTTGAATCATTCATAAGCAACGCAATAGATAAAAAGAAATAAAAATTTTATATAACAAGTTTTTGGTGCCGTTGCGGGGGATTGGCAATGTTTAGTGTTGAATATTCTTGTGGTATTTTGCAGGACAGATCTCTGCTGTACTGTTTGTTTATCATAGAGAGCAGGCTGACGGTTTATGAGTATTGGGACTGATCCAGAATTCGAAGCTGACCCAGAGATCGAGCGTACTTTTCGCGCACGAGCATGCCAGAACCACATTAGGTGAAGAAGGAACATGGCAAATAATAATGATAGGCTCGATTCGAATCAAGGGGTTAATGGCCCAGCGCAAAGATCCAGTTTTCCTGCAACCGATCGCAACAATCCCAATAAAACTAATTGACCCCAACTTATATGACTTCTCGCCCGAAATTTCAAGACCCATGTTAGGATAATGTATGCTTTAGATCAAGCCGGTCCATGTCTTCAAATCGTCCAAAGCAGGGCAATTGGAGCGTATATAAGGATAGACTCCGCAACGCCCATTTGACCAGCTTGGAAAAGTGCAATACTTTCTCCATTCCTGGCGTTACTCCTAAGGGAATTAGATTATACCTCTTCCTGTACACACTGGAGGATGAGGCGAAGAGATGGGCTCATTCTTTGGAGCCAAATGAAATTACTTCATGGGACCAGTTGGTCGAGCAATTCATGAAGAAATTCTTCTTGCCATCCGTCAATGCAAGAAGACAGAGAGACGTGTTGAATTTTGAGAAGATGGAAAATGATAATCTCAGCATCGGCTGGGTGCGATTTAGAAGATTGGTAAAGAACTGTCCGCACATCGGGATTCCCGACTGCGTTCTGATGGAAACTTTTTACAATGGCCTGGACAGATCAACGCAAGCTGTTGTTGATGCCTCCACGACAGAAGGATTCATGGACAAAACCTACACTGAAGCTAAGGTCATTGATAACTTGTAGAAATATAAGTTATTTTTTCTCTTAAGTTAGAATAATTAAGGTTTTTAATGATAAACTCTCCTCATTTTTAGTAGAAACGCATGGTTTATTCAAACATCAGCAAACTCATGCAAAAGAAGTTTTATTACTGAATATCACGGCACTAACACACTGTATTGCAGGATTTTAACGCAAGAATTAACATTAACGCATTAGACAAGTGCCGCAGGAAAAGCTCTAATGCATGGGCCATGCGTTAGAGGGAGTTTAACGCAGAGAAGATTCATTGCACCAGGATGATTGTGTCACATCACCACTTACAAGTATGGGCACCTGCAGCAGGCGACGTCTGAAAAGATTCCAAGCAGCAGGCGGCGTCTGAAAAGCTTCCAAGAGTCAAGCAGCCAACCAGGGCATGGATTTTAATTCTGACTAGGGCATGGATTTTAATGCTGACTAGGGCATGGACTTTAATGCTACCCATTCACCAAGTGGACGTGACCAACACCTATAAATAGATGAAGTCCATCCAGAGTTGAGAGTTCAAAAAATCATCAAGATCCTTACTCTCTGTAAATTGTAGTTATAGTTTTAATTCTGTAGAAGCTGTGCCATGGTGTTGCGACGATCAAAAGGGTTGAGAACCACCACCACCGTCGGTCGGGGAACAGAGGAAACCACTCTTGAGAAAGATACTCCATCCACTGCCTATACAAGTGATTGTATACAACGAGATTGAGCCAAAGAACTACAAGAGATTGTATTCTTTGGTTTGACTCAGTTTCTTTCTTATTTATCGCTTTCACTCCATTCGATTGAATATTGTTTTTGTGAAGACTCCTTGTTTCTATATAAAATTCATATATTTCATCCATCATACTTACTATTGTTTATCTCTTGTTTATGTTGAATGCATTAATACTTTATGCATAACTTCATTCTAACGTCCAAGCCAACTTGACAACTTGGTAAAAGCATCTTTAACTTAGATTGTTTGAAAGAATAACTAAGCTGCATCAAGTAGAACGCCTAGTACAGCTAGAGATAGACTTACTGGTGTTTCCTGCATTCTGTGTTATACGCATGCATCCTAGAGATAGGCTTTGTATGTTATTTTCATTGAGAAGTGTTGAATAAGGTCTAACGCATAAAAAAACAGATAAGCAAATCATCCTATCTCATCCACATCACATCTTAGTTGTGTACATTCATCTTAGACCGACGCGTCTCCCTACCTCAAATTCCATTTTCGCATGACCCATCATTCACCACTCAACTCTTTTGTATCTTCTTGCACAGGCAAAGCAAGTTAGTGTAAATAATACATCTCTCATATTCATTTAGGAAAACCCCTACAATAGATACAATGCAAGGTCTGCGTTTGGTTAACTGAATCCCTGAGATAGACCTTGGACTTACCAGGAACCTAAATTAGATTTATACTTGGGTCTAGTTTAGGAAAACTTGAACGTCATTATTAGGAGTTGTGTGCATTCTGTGCATATAACTAACACCCCAACGCGTTATAATTACTTAAACGCATCAAAGCATAAATGCATCACTTATAATTAGAACTTATTTCTCCAATTTATTTTATACAATATACTCCTAGAGCATCTCACGATAGTAACGAACAAGTTTTTGGCGCTATTGCCGGGGATTCAAAAACAAGAACTAACCAGAAATTTCGTTTGTATTTGTTGTAGGAACACTTCAGTCAAAGGAGTATTACAAGCTACGCCTAAGCTTGTGAATGTTTATGAACAGGGAGAACACTCCTGAATTCAGATACAACCCCGAGATTGAAAGGACCTTCCAACGTAGGAATCGATCCAACCGTCGTTGATGGTTATGGCAGCAATTTCTTAGACAACAGAACAGGCAGCGAGCAATGGCGGAAGAACAACCAAATCAGCAACTAGCTCATGCTGCACAGAATCCGATCTTGATGGCGAATAGCAACACGCGTCCCATGAGGGAATACGCGTCCCCTGTACTATATGATGTCTCTCCAGGAATCATATACCCAACGCCGGATGGAACCAGGTTTGAAATGAAATCTATTATGCTCAAAATGCTTCAGACTGCTGGACAATTTGAGGGTGGTCGTGGTGAAGATCCTCACGCCCATATGAAGCGTTTCCTAGAAATGTGTAATTCCTTTGTGATTCTTGGAATCACCCCAGAAGCAATCAGACTGTCCTTGTTTCCCTATTCTTTGCGTGATGACGCAAAACAATGGGTGAGTTCATTAGAGCCTGGTGGAAAAATTTATGCAAAAATACTTCCCACCTACCACCAACGCGAGGAGGCGTCGAGAGATTATGAACTTTGAACAAGAAGACACTGAGACCTTGAGCCTGTCTCTTATACACATCTAGATGTGTATAAGAGACAGCCCCAGAAGGGATCAGGCTGTCTTTGTTTCCCTATTCTTTGCGTGATGACGCAAAACAATGGGTGAGTTCACTAGAGCCTGGTGAAATCACCACCTGGGAAAAGTTGGTGGAAAAATTATGCAAAAATACTTCCCACCTACCACCAACGCGAGGAGGCATCGAGAGATTATAAACTTTGAACAAGAAGATACGGAGACCTTAAGCGCCTCATGGGAGCGTTTTAAAGGCTTAGTAAAAAATTGCCCAAACCATGGACTACCATTGACTATCCAAATGGAGACGTTTTATGGAGGATTGAATAGAGCATCACAGATGGCAGCAGACGCAGCAGCAACTGGTGGACTTATGGATAAATCCTATACTGAGGCTAAGGAGATACTAGACCGCATTGCTAAACACAATATGGAATGGGTGGATGATACATTGATGGAAGAAATGACAGGAGAAGAAATCTCAGAATGTTAATTCTATTGATGCTAACGCAATAACCACACTTTCTACTTAAGTGGCTGTGATGGCCAGCCTTCTGCAGAACATAACGCTGGGAAATGCATCAAATTAACAGAAGGTGAATCAGGTAGAGGCGTTTGGGCAACCCACGGTCAACTGTGTGGGCTGCGGAGATCCTTACTCCTATGCTGAATGTCCACAAAACCCTCAGTCAGTATGCTTCATAAAAAATAACCCATTCTCTAATACATATAACCTTGGATGGAGAAACCATCCAAATTTTTCTTGGACAAGAGGAAATTAGCAGGAGCACCACCCAGGGGCGAACCATCAGCAAAGGAATGGACCGCCGCTTGCATTTCAACGAACGCATAAGCAACATCAACAACCCTTCAATAGAGGAGGACAGGCGTCGAGCTCAGGATCTCCGCTTGAGAACCTATTGAAGGAGTACATAGCCTAGAACGACGTGTTGCTGAAAAGCCAAGCATCATCGATCAGAAACCTGGAGATCCAGGTAGGGCAGATAGCAAGCGAGTTGAAAAACAAGCAGCCTGGAGTTCTACCTAGCAATATCGAAACACCTGGGAATAATAATGGGAAGGAGCAATGTCACGCGGTGACATTGTGAAGTGGAAGAGCTCTTGAAGAAAGAAGAATGAATCCAAGAAACAGCAGTCCTTCGAAGGAACGCATTACACGTTTAATGGATCAGGAAGAAGGAATGCCCGAGACTACAAGCCATTCAGAAACCAGTATGTCTAATGCGGGAATACCTGAGATGCCGCTGAACGCACCATTCCCTAGGCGTCGGATGAAGAAGAATGATGAACATCAATTCAAGCACTTTCTTGAGCTCCTAAAGCAGCTGCACATTAACATTCCACTTGTAGAGGCTTTGGAGCAGATGCCAACATATGTAAAATTTCTGAAGGACATTTTGACGAAGAAGAGAAAAGTCAATGAGAAGAAAGTGATAGTACTAACGCAGGAATGTAACGCGTTAGTAAGCAACAATCTACCAAAGAAGTAGAAGGACCCTGGGAGCTTCATAGTTCCTTGTTTGATAGGAGGATTAGATGTGGGTCATGTGTTGTGCGATCTAGGAGCCAGCATTAATCTCATGCCACTTTCAATTTTTAAGAAATTGGGGATTGGCGAAGCACAACCTACTTTTGTCACCCTTCAGCTCGCTAATAGAACAATTAAGTACCTAGAAGGGAAGATTGAAGACATTTTGGTGAAGGTTGACAATCTTATATTCCCAGTAGACTTTATTATCTTAGACTATGAAGCAGATAGAGAGGTACCAATTATCCTCGGACGCCCTTTCTTAGCTACCGGGAAAGTTTTAATTGACGTGCATAAAGGTGGATTAACTATGCGCGTGGATAATGAAGAGGTGAAGTTTAATGTGCTCAACGCATTAAAGTTCTCAGACAGTGAAGATTGTCAACTAAACAGCATTGAGTTACCTGAAGAAGAGACTCATGTATGTGAGGTCCTCGCGTTGGAGGAGAGCTTGAAGGAATCAGAGCCGCCAAGTCTGAGTGAGCAGCGGACAAAACCAACGCATCCATCACTTGAAGAACCACCAGAACCTGTCTCTTATACACATCTAGATGTGTATAAGAGACAGGGTAAGTCCAGTCCAATGCATTCCCAAGAAAGGGGGAACGACCGTGATAGTCAACAGTAATAATGAACTCATACCCTCGAGAACTGTCACGGGCTGATGTATATGTATGGATTACCGAAAGCTCAACACAGTAACTAAGAAAGACCACTTTTTCCCCCTTCCTTTCATCGATCACTTGATAGACTTACAGGTAAAGAATTTTATTGCTTTCTCGATGGTTATTCTGGTTACAACCAGATTCTGATAGATCCGGAAGATTAGGATGTTTACTTGTCCCTTTGGAATATTTGCATTCAGACGCATGCCTTTTAGGCTGTGTAACGCACCAGGGACATTTCAACGATGTATGATGGCCATCTTCTCTGACTTCCTAGAAAAGACCGTTGATGTCTTCATGGATGATTTTTCAGTCTTTGGAGACTCATTCCAGTCATGACTAGATAATTTGGAGGTCGTCCTCGCTCGATGCAAGGAGACAAACTTGGTGTTGAATTGGGAGAAATGCCACTTCATGGTGATTGAAGGAATTTTCTTGGGTCACAAACTATCTAAGGCTGGCTTGGAAGTAGATGGAGCCAAAATAGATGTCATAGCAAAACTTCCACCACCAGCAAATGTTAAAACTTTACGAAGTTTTCTAGGGCATGTTGGCTTCTATAGACGGTTCGTTAGAGGATTCTCTCAGATTGCATGGCCTCTGAGCGCATTACTATAGGCGAACCGACCCTATGACTTTAATGAAGATTACACTGATGTGTTTGAAACTTTAAAGTATGCATTGATGACAGCCCCAGTACTCATAGCACCAGACTAGACACAGCGCTTTATTCTTATATGCGACGCGAGTGAAGTGGCAGTAGGAACAATGTTAGAGCAGAAGAAGGGTAACTTGATACATCCTATCTTCTACGCGTCCAAAACATTAAATGACTCTTAGGAACACTATACCACAACTGAAAAGGAAATGTTGGCTATAGTGTTTGGTATTGAAAAGTTTCGATCTTACTTAGTTGGTGCATTAGCCACCATATACGCCGACCACTTAGCCATAAAATTCTTGATGAGAAAAAAGAACGCAAAGCCAAGGTTGATAAGATGGGTACTGCTGCTACAGAAGTTTGATATCAATATCCAGGACAGAAAGGGAACAGAAAATCAGGTGGTTGACCACCTGTCCAGGCTAGAGAATCAAGAAATGCAAGTCCAAGAAAGTGAAATTAAGAACGCATTTCCTAATGAAAGCCTGTTTAAAGTTGAAGGCAGAGAACCTTGGTATGCGGACATAGACAATTATTTAACCACCAAGCAATTCCCTGGGAACTTCAACTCTCAGCAGAAGAAATGGTTAATTCATGACAACAAGTTTTATTTTTGGGATGAACCGTTTCTATATAAACAAGGCCCTGACTCCATACTGCGTCGATGCATTCCAGAGGAGGAGACGCAACGCATCTTAGCCGAGTGTCATGTCTCTCCCTACAGAGGGAATTTCAGTGGGCAAAGAACCGCA